>NW_027397080.1:4285673-4502858 GCF_003265705.2 Callorhinus ursinus | reverse complement strand
ATCATGACCATCAACAACATCATCATCACCATCACCGTTATCACTATCACCACCAACCACCACCACCATCATTCTTCTTCCTTCTCTTTCTGAGCCCTAAGAGGCTTGTCCTTGCCCCTTTAATAGGATACACAGTAGTTTCTATCTAATAATAGAATTACTTGTATTCACATCTTTCTCATGTTCATGTCCAGCTCTATAACTTTAGAGTTGTGTGAACTTGGGTAAGTTACTGTCTGACTCGGTTTCCTTATCTGTAAAATGGGACAGTAGTTTTAGTAAATTCATGGACTGTTGTGATTATTCAATGAAATAATGTATATAAAAACTCAACACAATATCTAGTGTGCGGTAAATGCTTGATAATTTCTGGTCATCATTGTTTGTGGCAGTATTATTAGTAGAAGTTAATCATATCATCATTTTTCTTCCTGGCCTGCGAGTGCCTGAGGGCAGAGAGCATTCCAGATTCATCTTGGTGTCCCCAGAGAGTCTAGCACAGGGCCTATCTCTCAACAGATATTAATAAATGTTTGCTAAAACAGTCTCAGAGGCTCACAAAAAAATCAGATGCAAAAGAACTCAAGGGACATGGCCAAGGCCAGAGACCTGATGGGATCCTGAAAAACATCAACAGATCTCCTGAAGAGAGATCTCTTCAGGAGAGATCTCTCCTAAGCCAATCTGTAGGCCTGCTAGGAACAATCATTCATTCCTTCATTCATTCATTCATCAAACTAACCAAATTTTCACTCTGGTTCAATAATAAATCCTTGCCCAGTGCTTTTCCTTTTTTTCTATTGTGAAATCTTGTCTCCATCTGCCGTGTCATCTAGTCTTCACAAAAGTGCTTGGAGGCAGGTAGAATAGGTACTGACAATAAAGAAATGGAAGCTCAGAGAGGTGACAAGACTTGCCCAAGGGCACACAGCAGCCAAAGCCATGGGGGGGGGAGTGGGACAAGGTCCCTTTCATAACCCTGACTCCTCCCCACTGGCTCTGGGATGGCAAGGACTTTACACATCCAGGATCATTTTTTCTCACTGCCCAGTTCACTTCTCAACAAACAAAACTGCATTAAACTATTTTGGTGCTATTTGAACATGCCTGTTAAAAAGAACACCTCTAAGTTCTATGAAGGCAGGAAGTACCAGAGTCACAACAATATGGGGGCAGCTACACATTTTGATGCTGACCCCAGACTGCCTGGGTTCAAATCCTGGCTCTGACACTCACTAGCTATGGGATCTTGGACAAATTACTTAACCTCTCTATGCTTCAATTTCTTTATCTGTCAAGAAAGGATAAGAGCTATCCAGGGGGTTGTTGTGAGTATTAAATGAGCTAATCCAGGTACAGTGTCTAGAGTAGCACCTGTACATAGTAAGGGTTATAGCTATAATTATTATTCATGATGCACCCCTGTACCTAGAGCAAGGCCTGGCGCATGAAAGATCCCCAATAACCATTTGTTGGATCACTGAATGGATGAAATACTCCCTGGAAAGAGGTCAAGTGTGGATGAGCAAGTCAAAAGAGTAGCCGGAGCTCTGGCCCCAAGGAATCTAGCATCCCCCAGTTCCTGGGTCACAGTCAAATCCAGGAGGAAGGAGATGGGTTATTCTAGGACTCAAAGGCCCTTCTACTTCTCCAAGAGGTTTTATGCCCAATGAAGGGCAGTAAATATGAGTGGTGATTAAGAACATGGGCTCTCAAGTCAGATAATTAAATTCAACTCCTCACTTGTCACTCCGTCACTCATTAGTTACATGCTTATCTCCCTGTACCTGCCTCAGTTTCCTTATCTGTCAAATGGGGATACTCACACCTACCCTGGAGGGATGTTGGATGGCTGAAATGTCATCTGGAGGAGGTAAAGCCTCCTGTACCTGGCCCCAGTCCATAGTAACAGCGATAATGAGCCTGACAAGGTCAACAGCAGTTGACTGTGACGAAGCTCATCCTCTGGACCGTCCTGTGCCAGGTGTTGCTTCCAGCACACTCTCCCTCGTGTGGGCTTTGGATGCCTCTGCCAGGGACAGGGCTGTCAGAGAAGTCTGGGCTCCACTCTCGAGGCCAAAAAGCTGCTGTGGAAAGGCACCTTCTCTATCTGGCCCCAGTGCAGACGGGCCCCGTGGAGGCGAGACAGCTGCTTGGGAAGTGGCCCCCTGGGGAGGGTGGTCTCCAGAGAACCCCCCCCCTTGGAGAGTCCCTCCTACGTGCCAGTGCCAGCAACTCACAGCCGGCGTGCAGCTGCCTCCAAGGCAGTCCCCGTTCCCACGGGGGCTGCACACCCCTGTGCTCAGTTTCCCCGGCCAAGACCCGAGGCTGCCAGTGCATCCTGCTTGTGGAAAGGAACAAACATTTACCAAGTCAGAGACTTTCCATTCCTTGTCTCGTTCACCCTCACAGCCGCCTGCGGCTGGGCACCCTGGTCTCTCCATGCGGTCGCTGTGCGACCCTGAACAAACGAGCCAGCCCAAGCTCAGTTTCCTCATCAGTGCACACTACGTAAATATCCTTATTTATTAAACTCATTCTGCAGTGAAGGAAGCAGAGGCACAGAGAGGGGGGTGCATTGTCCAGGATCGTGCACCTAACAAGTGACAAAGCTGGAGCTGTTTGGCTTCAAAGTTCCAATCATTCATTCATCCATCAATTCCATTTCGAAGGCCCACCATGTGGTAGGCATATTCCCTCTCTCTTTTAAAATATCTTCATATGATCTATTTCCCATCACTCCTAAGACCCTAACTTCCAAGTCAATTCCACTTAACCAAGACGCATGCAGTGTGCCAGGCACTGTGCGAGGCACTGTGCAAGGTTCTGCTATTAAGGATCATGTGGAATCCGCATGACAATCCTGTGCAGTTGACTGTTTGATCCCCTCTACAGATGACAACACGAGCCATTCAGAGAGGCACAGAACCTGCCCACATTCACAAACATGGAGCCTGATGGGAGCCGGAATCAGCTGACCAGCAAATGGTCTCCCTTCCTACCGTGTTGCTCCTTTCTCTCCCAACTCCCACCTGGCCCAGAGGCTCTGGAAGTCCCTCACCTGGCAGAGAAGGGCAGCTGTCAGCCCTAGCAGCCAGTGCCCCCCACCCTGGACCTTCAGGACTCTGTGCCTCCCTGGTGCCCCCTGGTTGCTTATATCTTGCTCGCTTCCAAAACCAGAACACGAGCAAGATTAAAGAATAAAAGCATAGACTAAAGCTCGAACATCAGACGAAAGCAGAGTGCTCATGTGAAGGGACAGGGCAGGGTGGAAGGAAGTGTCTCGAAGGGCAATGCCCAGTGCACACAGGGTTTAGGAAAATGGGTGCTATCACATCGCTGCTGGTAGTAGAAGTTGGCAGAGTGTTTTGGAAAGCAATTTCACAGCTTTCACCAAGAGCTCTGCCTCATAGACATCCATACTTTGGGGCAGAGTCATCCTGGTTTCCAGGAATATAGTCTAAGGAAAAAAAATCTATGCAAATTCCATGTAGCCTCATTTATAATACTGGAAGCAAATCTAAGTGCTAACACGTGAAAACGGCTAACAGGTCTATGAAAACAAGAGTACATCTCTATCGGGGGGGTTGCACACCACAGCCAGCAGGCCAAATCCCACTGGTAGCCTGTTTTGTAAATAAAGCTTTATTGGAACATGGCCACATCCACTCATGTACACAATGTAGAATGGAACAGTGGGGACAAAAATAGTATGGCTCAAAACCCTAAAATATTTGCTCTCTGGCCCTTTACAGACAAGTTTGCTGACCTCTGATCTCCTTGGTGGAATCTTATGCATCCTTTAAGAATGTGATGTGAGGTGGAGAAAAGCAAGCTACAAAGTTTTATAGACTGGATGATTTCCCTTATGTAAAAAGAAAAAAATCCCTGCAAACAAAATCACATGAAACTGCACATAAACAGAACAGAAAGCATAAAGAAAGAGAAAGAAATAGATGAAAATATTAACAGGTTTTTTTTTTAGTAGAAACACAGTGAGTAAAATTATTTTGCTTTCTTGTACTTGTTTTTATTTCCTAATTCTTAAGAAATATGCCAGTATTATATAATGGAAAAATACACGTGTTTTAAAAAGAAAGCTGCCCGGTTGAGGATCTTAGCTCTGGGCATCCTAGTAACCAAGCAAAGAGTAAAATAGGAGGGTTCTATTTTTGGTAGTAGGAAGGTGCCAGGGAACAAGGAAGGTCAAGCTCTCCTGGCCCAGATTTCTGAGAGGGCTTGGTGACCAGGGTCTTTGGTTTCAAGAGAATCACGCAAAATAGGGGACAACTTTCTCTATTTTTTACCAATATGCTTACCTGTTTCCGGCATCCATGGCTATTCCTGGTTATTGGCCCTCAAATGATGCCCAAGAGAGAACATTAAGCTGTGGTTCTGTAGAGGCAACTGTCCTGGGGGCCACGGTGTTAGAAGTTTTCGTTTAAGGAAAACCTCGTGGAATCTTGTGGAGGAAAAGCATCCACGTCTCCAATAGACCCATGAATTCTTGACAGAGGGTCTTAGAGAATAAAACTTACATTGAAGACCAGGATGAGAAACAGAGAAAGGTAGGGTGCTCTGGGAGAAGCTGAGTGGCGCTGCCCCCGAAGGGGTTCTGCTGAGCCTCTGGGGCTTCTTGGAGCCCAGCTGGAAAGTTGCTCCTTCTGACCCAACCCCTTGGAGACCCACAGAGTCCCTGGTCTTTTGCCAGGTTGAGGGCACCGACAAGAGCAGCAGAAAGGATGCTCTGCACCCACAGAAGGCAGAGTCATGTCCTCTAGAGATAACCATGAGGGCGAAGACAAGGTTTCATCGTGAAAATCAAAAAGTGGAACTCATTATTGTGCTTCCATGGCCTTCCATGGCCCTGGGTGAGGTAAGGAAGGGCTTGACCTTTCCGACAGCAGTTCTAGCGCAATCCGAAGGCTCTGTCAGGTGGTAGGCGGAGGGTCCCTGGCGGGGACAAATGTCCCGTCTAAGGTCCCATCCCATTCCTAGTCCAAGCAGGAAGAAAAGAGGCCCGCTAGCCGTGGGGTGTGGAACAGTGTAGGGAAGGGACTGTAACAGGGGCTCTGGATCAGATTTGAATCCTGCTATGTTACTGATTGGCTGTGCCCAAGGGAGAGTCTTTGATTCTTTTAAAGCCTCAGTTTCCTCCATCTGTAGAAAAGGAAAATGACAGCCATCTGCGGGTTAAATGAGATAGTGCCTGCCAAGTGCTTAGTGCCCAATCTATCCCACAGCAGGTGCTCAGTCACGGTTTGCTATTTGCAGCGACAGACCTGGCCAAGCCTGAAACCCACCATGCCAAGGGGAGGGTAAGCCTACAACTTGATCTTCTATTCATGCAGTCTTAAAGAAAGGCTCAGGAATGTTCTGGGGCTATCACCAGTTTCCTGTCATTGGTGAATAGAAGACACACTGATAGAATTTCTAGAACAGCTGGGAGAAGCCAGGAGGGGCCATTGCCTAGGTGAGTGGCTCAGGAAGCCTCTAGAAGGATTTGACAGAATCATCTGCCTGTCAGGGTGATATCAGAGGGAGACCACCTCTGTGGGGACCTGACAGAGTGCTCATGTGTTTCCTCCTCCAAGCAGCTGTCCCTGTGCAGTTGAGATTATGCATCTTTTGCCCCGACATGAGGGACATGTACCACACTATGTCTGTCGTGTCTTTGGGACAAGCATCGTGAGCTACTATGGTGGGCATTTGCTGGGTATTGGCCACTCTGCATCCCGTCTCCCTGCTTCTGTAATAGGACCCTGATTTCACTTGGAAGTCAGTAAACCGAAGCTCCCTTGCAGCCCAGGGGAGGGCATGAGACTGAGCTAGATACTTGGATGCTCTCTTTTAGGCCCTGGAATCTTCCATTCTCTGTGGTCATGGCAAGATTGCCACCGGTTAGTTTCTGGCATTTGGTTCCCCTGAGGAGCCCTGGATCCTTTCTGAGCCTGGTTCCCCAGCCTTCCCATCAATTCTTGGAGTTTCTCATCCTTCCGACTTAAATCCTTTTGCTCATGTTGTCTAAAGTCAGCTTGTGTTGCTCACACCAAAGAACCCTAACGGGTACAAGGAGGAAGAAGTCAAAATGGCACCAAATGCAAACAGGAAAAGTTCAAGTTAAATACTGGGAGCCACCCAATAGTTATTCCCCCTGTTTCTTCTCTGTTGCTGGAGACCAGCTTTTATTGGGGCCAGCTGTTCCCCAGTCCCAGGGGGTAAACCATGGTTAGTCCAATGCAGTAAAGGTGGTTGGATTCCATCTTCAAGTGACTGGTTCGGGCACAGGCACATGATTGAATTCTTGTTAGTGGGACCTATGACTCCCATTTCATAGCTAAGACAAGATTTTCTCAGCATTTCTGGGAAAGGGGTTCCTTGCTGAAAAGAGAGAGAGAGAGAGATTTGGGGGGAAGATGTTCCTCCTCTGCCCCATCTACCACCCTGTCTGCAAATGGCCCCTGGAACTATCCTATGACCTTGGCTGAGATGATGCAGATTCAGTGGTGAGGTTGGCAGAGGGGGGAAAGTTGGAAAGTACGCATACCCTTGACATTATTGGACTGCTGCGTTATTCAGCTTGGAACTGCCTATGTCTCCAAGCTTCTGGAGTTAATAAATCCTTATTGTTTAGGCCACTTGTTATTTTTGTTACCTGCCCAAAGCATCCTAATACCCAGCCAGAGTTTAGGACCTGGGCATGTGTGCCCAACAGCCCACTGGGACCGCAGCATCAAGGGCCAATGGCAGGAGGAAGCCCTGAGACAGGAGCATCCAGAGCCTGCGAGGGAGCCAAGCAGGGCCCTTCGTGGGTCGGACATAGGCGGCTTCTAGCAGTGGTAATCTCTAAAGCTCAAAGAGTGGCAGAGGCATCTGTTTAAGGCAAGAACCCAGCCAGCAGTTTGAGGGTCCTGGGAAACAGAATCTAGCCCAAAGTGGGGGCTGGGTGGACTAGTAATAGCCAGTCAGGGTCTCAGGGTCTGGAGTTCATGTGCAGCTCTGACCCTTGTGGAGAATTGGAGTTGAAGGCAGGGAAACAGGCAGAAAGAAGCAAACCCAGTTATGCAGAGTCACCAACACAGCAGGGCTTAAGGGAGGCTGCAGCTCAGCAGGAAGCCCCCCATTGACTGCCCCCAGCCACGGGAATGCCAGATACACAGTTCAAGGCACCCAGGCCAATTCCAGCCCCTGCCATCCCTGGGCACGGATGAGCTTCTGACCACTGTGGCTCAGATGTCGGGCAGGTGCATTGGAGGGACAGGGCCCGGAGCAGAGCGGGGCAGTCAGGGGCTAGCAGGCTTAGGTCAGGAAGCAATCTCCATCTGGAGTCGGGAGAACCCTGGCAAGATTTCCATCTTATGCCAACTTGAGTGCCATGGTGTGCAAGTGACCCTAGTGCCTCAGAGAGACAGCCCTGCTTGAGACTAAAGGGACAGCAGCTGGACCAATGCTCCTCCCTCCATCCCATTCTTCGTGCATCAGCCAGGGGGGGTCAGGTTCCTCCTGCAACATTCACAACTGCAAATTGCCTGTTCAGAGTGCCCAGAGCCCCTTTCCCGACACCAAACAAACCCCAGAAAAAATCCCCAGGGGTCACTTTTGGGGCTGGAAAGACCCTAAGAGGTCATCTAAGGTACCACTCTCATGTGATCAAAAGGGAAACAGGCACGGAGATGAGCAGAGGCGTGCTCTTACCCTGCTGGGACCCGGGGCAGTCGTCATCATTTCTAAAATCACACCGGCACTGACATTCCCTGGTTCTGCTTCAACAGGATGGACATGGGAAACCGTAAATGAATGTTTCCAAGTCACATGGAATGGCGCTAAACTTAAGCCCCCAGTGAGGGTCTGGCTCTCCATTCCCTTGTGTCTCCTCTTACAATAGCTGGGTCCCCTGCAAGCTCAGTCCTACCACGTATTCTCGAACCAACCCTTCTTCCCCTTATATCATCTCCAGAACCCCTGGCTCAGAACCGCCGGCTCTAATATCGTGCCTGTTTCTGGAAACTGTGTCACTATCCCATTCCCAAGGCCTGGTGCCGACCTTATGCCTCAAGCCTGGTCCCGTGCCCAGCTGTAACCCCACATCCCACGCCGCAGCCCCCAGTGCTATGACTGTGCAGCACGGTGGGGATATGATGGTGGCCAATGAAGCAAGTGCTTCCTGCTGGGTGAGAATTTTGCATGAATTCCTTGATCAAATCCCCAAAGAGGGCTATGTCAGGCAGTGATGATCACGACTCCCATTTTACAGAGAAAGGAGCTCAAGGCCAGGTCACCAGGCTAATAAGTGGCAGTGGTGGGATGTCCCCCTGTCAGTCCTATGTCAGCTGGTTGTCTGGCCTGGCCCGGATTCCCCCCACTGCCACTCTCTAGGCTGGCCTTGAGCACCCGCTCTGCTCTGGGGACATGGTCGGTTCAGCTCCCGGCCTCCCTTACTCCAGAGCTCTCCAGGCTTCCACCACACCTTCAGGGAGGGTGTGAGATTTAACGGCCCTGGAAGGACAGGTGGGAGTTGGGGAGGGGCTACAAGAAGAAGCCAGAAATCAAGCCTTGTTATTGGCAAATGTAGACCCCATAACAGCATCCATGGGGCTGGTTCCCTCTCTCACTGGCTCACTGGGAATCACTGGGCTACATACGGCTTCAGGGGCTGATGGCAGCTGACCATCACATCCACCATCCAGGGGAAGCTGAGAAAGTTTGACAGTCCTGAGTTCAGATCCCAGCTCTGTCCCTTATAAATTCTACAAACTTGAGGAAATTCCAGGTGAAAAGTGGCCTCTTTCGGCCTCCAACCCCTGGGCTGTCACATGGGGCTAATGACACCAGTCTTGTGTGGCCTTCACGAGGACAATACCCGTGTCCTGTGCCTAGGCCTCAGTGAAGACGGGTTCCCTTCCACGCCTTTCCCTCATTGGCTCCCGCTCCTATTGCTGCTGGCTGCCTCCCACCCCGTACCCAGAGAGAGGGCCTCTCGGGTCTGAGAAGCCTGAGCCGTCCCAACGATGCCCACCACATGGCTGGCAGGGACGCGAGCACACTCAGCATGCTGGAGATAAATACAGGGTCCAGGCACCTGATCCTAAACAATGGACTATTCTGAGGGTTTAATTGCTCATCAACGGGAAGGCAGGCTCTGGGCAGTGACCAACCCTGGAGAGTCAGGACAAGCCCTGGGGCAGCAAACCCACCAAGGTGCAGGTGCAGAAATGCCAGCCAACAGGTGACAGATCCCAGAATGGCACACGGGGAGGGTGCTTAAGAAGCCTCGAGGGGGACCACACTCAGTGTACAAGTGGGGAAAGTGAGGCTCAGGGTGGCAAGCGCTTTGATTCGTGGCTTTGGCAAACGCCCATCAGGCACCTTCTCCAGGCTAGGCTCCGTGCTCAGCCTCAGGGACCTCACAGTGTGTGGGGACACGGATGCCATACATGCAATCACAGTGCCTGGCGTCAACTGCCAAAAGAAGACAGGGAAGGGCTGCGGGAGCATGAAGGCATGCCACACGAATCACACGGGTCCTGGATCCGCTCACTCATTCATTCATTCACCCATGCGCTCTGCGTTTGTATGTGCCAGGCACTGTTCAGCTGCTGTAGACACAGGTTCCAGCCTTGGCGGGGTTTCCAGTCTCAAGGCAGAGAGATGTGGTCCCAGATAAATGAAGAGACAGAGGACAGAACAGGAGGGCAGGTAATGCTCTAAAGACAAATCCCGCAGCAGAAGGGGAGAGCAGACACCTGCCGCTCACCGGTGCTCTAGGTAGGATGGTCAAGTTGACGCTAACAACGGCAAATTGATGTTAGCACATGAGGTCGGTAGGTCAACGAAAGTTCTAGCCTTGAGTAAAGAAGGGAACCAAGGCCCCAAAGGTGGCCTGCCTCGGGGGGGGGGGGTCACAGAGCACCAGCAACAGTCAGGAACTGCCCCGGGTCTCTTGTCTCACAGGCTGGAGCTGATTCCCTGCCCAGCACGACAGCCTGTCTGCTCCCACCGTCCCCCAGCTGGCCCCCATCTTCCCCGCCTCTTGCCCAGGGGGAAGGCAGCAGGCGGCTCTGCTGGGTGGGGGCCACACACCGGCCTCGGGCAATGGAGATTGACAGCCAGAGCCTTGGCCGTGCAGGAGCAGCAGGCGGGAGCCTCCCCTCTGCCAGCTCCCATGGATGTCAGTGGTGCCCTCGTGTCAGACACGCGTGGTCCCTCCACTTCTGAGCTCTGTGACCTTGACAAGTTTGGCAGAGCCTCTTGTCAAGACTGCCTGTTGCGCTGCTCTCACAGAGCCGAGAGAGAGGATTAAACGAGCTAAGGTGTGAAACGGCCCCCAGTGGGCACCTTGCCGCCTCACGTCTTCCTCCTGCCGTGCCTGGCCGGCAGCCCAGAGCCTCGCTCCCTCCTCGGGACTCCCATGGCTCTGAGGGCCCTCGTGTCCTCTTGCCATCAGGCTGGATCAGCCGCAGTGGCCCACCCGGCCACCGCTCCATTAATGTCCCCCTGCTGCGGCCAGCCGGGAAAGCTGAGCCTGAAAAAGAAGGGGGCGGATGCAGAGTCAGCTTCTTTAACAGCCTAGTGACCCTGGACAAGTTAACTTTTTTTTTTAAAAAAAAAAAAGGAGGGTAATAATCAGTGCCTAAGGTTCTGCAAAATTATATGGTGATTTTAATATTATTGTTCCCATGAAAGAATCATAGGTTGAGTCCAGAGTATTCAATTTGTCACCTGGTTCTCCAATCTCTTCCACAATGTCCTGCTGCACGGTGTTCTCCTCTCATTGAACTTGCCAATGACGGGGAACTCACTACCTGGTGAGCAGCCATGCCCTATTTCGACTGCTTCTGAGCAGTGGGGAACTTTCTGTCTGTTGCTTGAAAACCTGCCATGCTGAGCTCTGGAATGCAGAGAGTGGGTGGTGAGCCAGCCAGGGGAGGGTCTGGGGAGAGGTGCAGGAGGGTGGGAGGAGGGTGTGGAGATGAGAGGAACGCCAGGGAGCACTCCCGATGGAGCCCCTCGCAGGCTGTCAGCACCCCTTCCCAGATAAGCTCGCACTCTGCTCCGCTCTAGCCCAGCCCTTCCAGAAGACACCCTGCCCGGGCTGCCTCCTGCCCAGGGCTGCTCAGCGGTGGGATCACAGGGGCCTGGGTTCTCAAGCCCTGATGTATGATTAATGACTCTGATGAGCTCACCAGCCCATAGACGGAGCGCGAGCCGAGGGGAGGCCAGAGGAAGGCTGGTTATGGATTTTAACCCTCTGATGTTACTGGCTGGGAATTTAACATCAATAATTCACGGCAGTGGGGAGGAGGGGTTGAGAAAAATGTGAAAGAGAGAGGGAGGTGAGGAAGAAGGGAGAGAGGTCGGGGGGGAGGGGCAGAGGCTCAGCTGCACCTGTCGAGGGCTCCCCATGTGCCCCTTCTGCCTCCTTCAGCTCCTTCAAGCCCTCCTGCAGTCTGTGAAGACTCACCCCCCTTAGCTGCCACCCCGTTACCCGGTTCAGAAGGAAAAATGAGGGTTTTAGGGGCAGGGGGTGGGGGAAGAGACCCAGGCCCACAGGCCCCAGAACCCAGGTTCTTTCTACTACACCTTGACTCTGGAGAGTAGCGAGGTCGGGGAACACAGAGGGTCCCTGCCAGCATCGGGACACCCAGTCCAGCTCCCACGCTGGGGCTGACATGTGGCCAGATGAGTTTGCGGGGCTTTGCCCCTGGGAGAGAAACCAGCCATTGGCCTTCTGGACAGCACCAGAACTTTGTTGCTGGAGCTGAAAAAATTAACTGCTATATTTAAAAGCATTGTTCCGTTGCTAAGGCAACAGAGGGGCTAAGAATAATATAAAAAGAAGATGATATGCCAGGTTGTCACTGGCAACCCAATTTTAAGGGTGTGTGTATGTGTTTTAAAAGAAGTGGGGGGGTGAGGTTCAGACTGTCTTCCCCACTCCCTCTGGCACCATCTGCCCCAGGGCCATATCCAAGATGGAGCCAGGCCTGGGATCTCACCGGTCTGCCCAAGTAGGGGGAGGGCTGGCACGTCCTGGCCCCAAGCCTAAAGATAAAGGTGGCTCCCGTTCCCTAATTGCTGTCTCCTCTGGGCAGCCCCCCCTTTGCCTGGTCCGCTTCCCCCCACTCCCGCTGTGGAACCCCAGCCAGAGGCACCTCTCAAACAGATGGCCCCAAAATAACTTCTTCTCCCCGACCTGGGAGCTCGCAGCCAGCCTGGCTGACTCCCCGGGGACCACCAAGGAACGCAGATGGTGGGGAGAGAAGAACAGGAGGCAGATTTATCCATCTCCAGCCTGGATGTCAGGGCTGAGAGGTGGCCTGGGGCAGACATGGGCACAGGGCGGCCCCGGCTCTCTGAGGGGTCCTAGAGAGAAGCACTAGGTCTGACCTCGGTCCAGAGCCTGGGTCCCAGACAGCAGGCCTGATGAGGGGCGACGAGAAGGTGGACGGAGGCCCGCAGCCCCTTGCACACCAGCCAGCTGCTTGTCGGGGCTGGGACGGAAGCACTCGTGGGAGACACAGAACTGGACGGCAAAACAAACACACAAAACCCCCAGGGCCGTTCATCACCAGTCGCGCTTCGGGAAGAGATTTGTTATCTTTACCTTTGTCACAGTCAAGCCATGTGGAGGAAAGCTGTGAAATCAGCCCAGCCAGGGACCCCAGGCCAGCTCGGCCACATACTGCTGTGTGACCTTGAGCAAGGCCCTTAGTGTCTCTGGGCCTGGATCCTATCACAAGCAGAAAAGACAATGACTTTTTGTAACAAGTGTGGCTTGGCTTTGGTAAACTGACATGTATAGAGCGCCAGGCTTGGCACACAGAATGTCCTCCATAGACAGCACCATCCACCAGGAGAAACCTTTACCTTAGCATTTCTCTGTGTCAAGCCTAGCCTGAAGGGCACAGAAGCGCCTAGGGAACTTGGGAGGGGAGGACGGAAAGTGACCAGAGGAGGTGTTGGAGTGGAGGTAGTCTGGGAAGGCTTCTCTAAGGAGATGAAATCCTAAGAGGATGACATTTCTGTGCAAATAAGTAAGGAATGACACACAGCTGGGGACCCAGAGTGGCCAAAATGTTCCTGGAGGGGTTGGGAATTCCAAAGGAAGAAGAATGTCGAGTAGAATGAGGATGGGAGGGAGAGACATTCCAGACAGAAGGAATGACTAGAGCAAAGGTCGGGAGGAGGGAGAGCACAAGGGGGGGTCTGAAAGCAGGGGACAGGCTCGCTGGGCCAGAACCTATAAGGAAGGCTTGCTGGGGAAGGGAAATGACCGGATCCGTGTTTCCGAAAGACTCTGTGGGGAAGCTAGCTGGGCTGAGTGAACCGGAGGCAGGGAGGCCCATGGGGGTGCTGGGGCGGGAGTCCAGGCCAGACAAAGGAACCTGGGCTAATGCAGAATGAGGTTTTACAGGTTATAAGATGTATCCATGTCCATGACCTCACAGGATCAAGCCAGGATGGACAGACGGTGCTGCCCCACCCCAGCGCTCTTCCATTCTTGCTTACAAGGCCTCCCATAGGTGGGAGGTACCTACCATGTATAGAGTTGCTACCTATTGATTTCCCATCCTCTAGAAGTGGGCAAGTCCAGGAGAGCTGGAGGGGCCCAGTGAGGGAGAGGTCTCGTGGGTAGGTGCGGTCAGGGAGGGCCTCCTGCAAGAGAGGCAGGGCTGGGTCATGGAGAGCCGCGAGCTCCAGGCCGAGAGGCTACAACTCCTGGGGGCAGTGAAGACCTGTGGGAGTCAAGAGGGGTCAAGAGAGTGGGAGATGTGAGCAAAGCAGTTTTAGGAAGCCAAGCCGGGTCAGAGATCCAGCTCCTCGCTCCTCTCCCCACCTCTCAGACACAGGACCCTCTTTTCCCAGCGGTCTGAGTGTTGGCAACAGACATCAGACCTCAAGCAGCACGTCACAGAGAATGGGTATGTTTACTCAACAACTCTTCTTATTTCAACAGAAGACACCAGCCCCCACCGAGCCTCAGCCTTCCTGTCTTCCCTTGCAAAGGCAGGACCCACTTCTGGGCATCCTTTCCCATGAGGGAGGTGCCCTGAGTGTGTCTGGGACAGTGTCTGGGCCTCATGGAGTTCAGGCTGGGTCAGCACATGGGCAGAGAGTGGTCCCAAGTGGCTCAGCACCTGGGGGACCAGAACCTGGGTGGAGGTTTCTGGGCCGGGGCAGCCCCAGGAAGCCTGGCCCTGGCCTTTTCTCCTCCCTCAACAAATATTTATTGAGCACCTATTATGTGCCAGGCACAGTTCTAGGCACCGAATCAAACAAAAGCCCTACCTTCTTGGAGCTTAAATTCTATTGGGGAAACAGTCAACAGTCAACACATAAATATTGTCAGGTAGTAATGAGTACTATGAAAGAAATCAACAACTTGGGGGAGGGAAAGGGATCAGAGGTTTGAGTGAAGGTTGTCGGGGAAGCCTTCCTGAACGAGGTGAGATGCTAAGGGGGTGACATTTCAGCAGAGGCCTGAATGAAGTGAGGGGGCAGTGGAAAGAGTATTTTGGGGGAAGAGCATTTCAGGCAGAAGGAATGGTACATGCAAAGGACTTGAGGCAGGGACAAAGTTTGGTGTGTTTCTCTGACTCCTCATCTAGTGCTCCTGGGGAGAAAAGAAGGGCAGAGAGGTCAGGTGTCTTGCCCAGAGTCATACTGTTGATTGGCTGCCAAGCGGGGTGAGAGGGCCGTTGGCTGCCTGTCGGTCCAGGGTTCATCTACCACTGAATAGGCGACGGGCCACATTTCAGGTCATGGGCTCCAGCTGGAGTGTGGGTGCTGGCTGCCGACTGCGGGGGAGAGGGCTCTGGGGTAAGACATTCAGGCAACAAGTATTAACGGAGTACCTACCACATGCTGGGTGCTGGCTGTGCCGGGCCCTGACGTAGAGCAGGACACACACACACAGGAGCACCTGCCATCAGGGAGCCTACATTCCAACGAAGGCTGCAGAATCCCCCAGGATCTGGGAATCCCAGAATGAACATGACTGCCTCTTAGCCTCTGAGAATTCAGAATCACTCAAGCACAGGCTCTCAGCATAGGACAGTTGGCAGGGCCCTTCGGCAGCACTTGGTCCATTTTAAAGGGGGAGGGACTGAGGCCTGGTGCGGGGAACGTCCCACACACGGCAGCCAGTGACAGAGCCAGGACCTTACGCCCCTGAGTCCAGGTTCCTAGCCCAGGGGGCTGTGTGTGGGCAATGGAGATGAGCATGGGCTTGGTAGCCAGACAGACCGGCTGTGTGTCTGTCCCTCACACTGGCTATGGCGCAGAGTCCTTGTGAACCTCAGCTTCCTCACCAGAAGAATGGGCTAATGGAAATTCCGGTAACATATGTAAAGGGCTTAGCATGGTAAATGCCCCAAATGCTTGCAGTTGTTGTAATTATTGGTGAAACTTCAAGGATACTAAGTGTCTCTTCTTAAAGGTGACAGAGATTGGTCTCTGCTGTGATCTGAACAGCTGACCTGCCCCAGCTAGCCAGCTTAGTATCCCGCGGAGGGTCCGCCCCAGCGTGTTAGCTGATGGAGAATAAGGGTTGTTTCAATCCCACCTCGAAACAGAAACATCGAGTGTGTGGCCTGGCCTGAGTCCTCCCCTTCCATCCCTCCCCTTCTTTCCATTCCCTCCTGTGACTCTGTCTCTATCTCTGTCTCTGTCTCTCTTTCTCTGTCTCTGTCTCTGTCTCTGTCTCTCTCTCTCTCTCTCACACACACACACACACACACACACACACACACACACACACACACAGAGGCACGTGCTGCAGTTAAGGCCATAAGACTTTAACCTACCCCAGGCAGTGGGAGCCAAAGGGAAGCAGAGAAGTTTCCAGAAGATTCTAGCTTGGAGTGGAAGAACATGTTTTAACCCTCCCTCCTGGATAGGCTGAAAGTAACCTTGATAGGCGTAGGGCCTGTCCAGAGGTCAGGAGGGCAAGGGCCCATGGCCAAGCAGGATTGATAGGAAACACGCCATTGATATGATAAGAGACCAGGGCCTAACAGCCAGAGCAGAGGGCTCAGAGTGTGCGGCAGCAGCCATGGAGGGTAGCTGGGCAAAAGGCACCCCAGAGGACTTCCTGGAAGAGGAGGGGTGGAGGAGGAGGGTTTCATTTGCACTTCAAAGGATGGGGAGGATTTGGCCAAACGGACTTCCTTGCTCACTATGGGACCAGCATTAAAGGCAGAAAACTAAACAAAGTACAGAAGCATAGAGGTTGGAACTTTTAGGGTGAAGAATGACAGTGAGGTTCAGTGAGGATTTGGGCTTTTTCTAAGTAGGAAGTAAGAAGTGAGCAGACAATAATTATTTCATTCACGTGAATAACTCACCCATCTAAAAAAAGCCAAGGCAGCCTAGGCAGGTCATCTTTCCTTCCTGCACCTGAATTGTTCCGTCTCCCAAACGTGTGTGTCCCTGACGTGGCAGGGAGATAGCCCAGAACAGATATTCCTGACCAACAGGGGGTCACTGGCTGCCCCCCACCCCCACCCCACTGCTCAAGAGACCTGGAACCAATTTCCCCGTGCCCATCAAGAAGTCCTAGGCTCATCTGAAAGCCTCGGTGTCCTGGGACAGCCAAAGCACCTCCTCAGCCTCCCCTCAATCACATGGCACCCCAGGTGGGATGATGGTTTGTGTCCACCCCACACCGGGGAACTGACCCTCAAAGGGGCACGGCGTCTGGCCTAAGTCCTCCACCTGGTTAAGCAGCAGAGCCAGGGTATGAAACCAGGAGTATGGAGCTCCCAGCCCCAAGTCCCTTCCATCAGGGTAGGCTGTCTCTTGCCCTTATGTTTGCACAGGCCAAGACTGGAAGCCAAGATGGGGAGCAATCTGGTCCCACAAGGACTCAGACTGGAGGGTCGCTGGGTCCCGGCCACACCTGCCACTCCAGAAGCCCAGCCTCTCTGAGACAGCAGACTCTGGCTTTGGTTTCAGCCAAGTGCCCCTTCCAAGCCACCTTGGCCCTTCCTACGCCTCCCCTGCCCACCCTCCAACATCCGCCCAGGCCTCCATCTGGGTCCCAGATATTGAAACCTCTTCAGGGCAGCCAGGGAATTCTATGATCAGTACACTGAACCAGATGTGCGCAAAATACCACCTCCGAGCAGGCCCCCGGGGCTGCTCCCGGGCCCCAGGCTGCAACTCTTGAAAAGACTAAGGGGGAAAAAGACCGCTGTTTTCTCCACTGGCACACCCCATAAATGGAACGGTTCATTCATGGGTTGATTCCATTTGGACACGCTTGGAATCACTTTGGGTCCGTCCAGAGAAACGTGCTCATTGGGTCCTGGCTCGCCCACCTCAATCACTGAATAGCCCGCACCATGATTCCACCTCTTCAAAGCCTAGTACGTGCCATTTCTATGCAAGGGGCAGAGGAGTTACAGGTCGAACAGGCAGAACCAGAGCCAGTCTCTGATTATCAAGAAGCTCATGAGTGGAGACCTTGGAATCCTCGATCCCTGTTGGTGGGAACGGAAAATAGCTCAGCCACTGTGGAAAACAGTATGGCCGTTCATTGAAAAATTAAAAATAGAATTACCATATGATCCAACAATTTCACTTCTGGGTATTTCTCCAGAAAAAAAAAAATTGAAATTAGAATCTTGAAGAGCTATCTGCGCTCCCAATCTTCCTACAGCATTATTTATAATCGCCAAGATGTGCGTGCAACCTAAGTGATCACTGACGGGTGCATGGAGAGAGAAAATGTGCCATATACGTACAATGGGGTATTATTCAGCCTTAAAAAGGAAGAAATCCTGCGGTATGCAGCAACGCGGATGAACCCGGAACACATTATGCTAAGTGAAAGAAGCCAGTCACAGAAGGACAAATCTTGTTTGATTCCACTTATATAAGGTAGGAAAGTAGACAAATTCACAGAAACAGAGAGTAGAGTATGGTTGCCAGGGGCTGGGGGAAGAGAGAATTGGGGAGGTGCTGTTCAACAGGTTTAAAGTTTCGGTTACATGAGATGAAAAAGTTCTAGAATTCTGCTGTACATCACATCTGTAATTAACAGATACTCTACTGTCCACTTACAATTTTATTAAAAGAGTAGATTTCATGGGCGCCTGGGTGGCTCAAGTCATTAAGCATCTGCCTTCGGCTCCGGTCATGATCTCAGGGTCCTGGGATCGAGCCCCATGTCATCAGGCTCCCTGCTCAGTGGCGAGCCTCCTTCTCCCTCTGCCTGCCCCCACCCCCAGCCCAGCTTGTGCACGCTCTCTCTCAAATAAATAAATAAAATCTTTTTAAAAGAGTAGATTTCATGCTAAATGTTATCATAACAATGAAAGCTCATAAGCTAGAAGAAGAGATGTAGATAGGTGCACAGATTAATTAATAGCAATGATTTATATAACTCATATCCTGTGCCAGACACAGGCCTGAGGTTTTACCTCTATCACTTCATTTAACCCCGGCAACGATATGATGAAGGATGTACCACAATCATCTCCACTATACAGAAGAGTAAACCGAGGCACAAAGAGGTTGAGTAACTTGCCCAGGATGGCAATCACGCTGCTCCCAGGCACAGAGCTGGAACTCGAGCCCAGGCAGCGGCTGCCAGTCTGTGTTCTAGCCTTACGCTCTGCTGTGTCATGGCGCACACAAGTATGTTCCTAACAGGTGACGCACTGGGCAGTACGGGGGGAGGGGCATGGGTGGTGACTGACTCCACCAGGAGGAAGGGGCATGGAAGTTTTCCACCTGAACTGGACTCTCATCGATGAAGAAACCCATCACCCCTGAAGCCAGCAGTGAACACACCCCCAGCAACCCCAACCTTCCCCGCCCCCCCTCTCCCGACCCCCTGCTGCTGCAGTCAGGTCTGGTGCTCCCTGCTGCAAGCTCCCAGGGCTCTTGGTGTGCATCTCCTCTGTAGTGTGGACACAGTCTGCTTTGCCCCAGCTCTAGGCTTGTCTCATTTCCCTCCAGAGCATAGCCCTTGTCCCACCCGCTTCTGACTGGCCTGGGAGGTCGCTGGCACTTGTGAAATATTTGTGGGATTGACATGGATTTCCCTTAGATGCTGGGGCTGGCCCTGACGGAACCACGAGATTGGCAAAATAAATTTGACCCACTCTTTTTGCCTCCCTCCCTCCCTCCCTCCCTCCCCCTTTCTCTCATTTCTCCTTCCTTTCACTTTCAACAGCTATTTATTGAGAACGCATTGTATGTAGCCGCTGGGGTACAACAGGACAGCCCCTCTTCTACAGGCACTCACAGGTCCGCAGGGGAGACAGACTGGCAAAAAGACAACGGCAGAGTGACAAGTCCTGGTGCGGGGTGAGTCTACAGGCGCAGAAGTGCCCTGGACAGACAGCCTTAGGTGTGGAGAGGGCAGTCAAGGAAGGCCTCCCAGAAGTGGCATCTAAACTGCAACCTGAGTATTGAGTAGGAATTAGTCTCTCTCTCTGTGTGTATGTGTACACATGCATGCATATGCCTGCCAGTTACGGGGAGGGAGGTTAAGCCCAGAGCTTTCTAGGAAGAGGGAAGCACGTTTGCAAAGGCCTGGAGGCACAGAACTGCACCACATTCCAGGAGGTTCTAGCACAGAAGTGCAAAGGGAGGGGAGAAAGAGCAGGGTGAGATCCCGAGGACCCTTGCAAGTTACTCTAAAAGAATTTGACATTTAACATTGGAGGTCACAGGAAGCTATTAAAAGATTTTATGCAAAGGATGATGTGACCTGATTTGTGTTTTTAAAAGATCCCCCTGGTGCGCTGTGGGGAGGAGACGGGAGGGGCGCGGTGGTGGCAATTAGAACCAGCTACAGAATCCAGGTAAGACAGAGGGGTTAGCACTGGTTAGCAGAGGAAGGGGACACACCTGACAGATCTCAAGTCAACAGAACTCGATTGCTTTGGGTGGGGTAGGGGACCTGCCTGAGATGAAGCCCGAGTCCGGGCCGCCCCAGCCCTTCCCAGGCCCCTCTTATCTCCAGCACAATCTCCATCCTCATCCCACTGACACAGCTGGAAGCCAGGGAACTTGGGGGAGGGTGGGGGACTCCATGAAATACTGTACTTCTGGCTCCATCCCATGAACGGGGAGCAATCTTACTAGCAGAAAGTATACTCACACCATAAAAATCATAACCCACACACATGTACATCCACCATAAAAAAGATGCCTTGAGGCTCAGCAGAATTGGCTGGTTCTGATAATTCCCATTAATATTTGCTTGCCACGCGTACGTTTCACTTTACTGGACGCGAGCGCTCAGCAGCAGTCAAGCAGTACCAGGTGCCAGGAGCTGAAGAAAAGTCAATGGGAGAAAAAGGTAAAATTGAGATAATTCCTAAGTAAAAATTTTGTTCTTTACTACAAACTGGGGAGAGAGAGAGAGGTATCGATTTAGTTCAGCAGTGGAACTGAAAACAGCACAACTTTCAGACAGGGGTGATGCGCTCCTCAAGGTTTCTCCTGGTCGATGCTGGAGAGCAATCTGATTAGGTCGCTCGCGCTCAAGAGCGAATGACAGCAGACCCCTCCCAGAGCTACCAGCAGCTCGGCTCTAGAAATGGAGAGCAAGTAGCTTCCCCGCTGCCTTCGAATGTCATCACCTGCCTGTGCACCCAGAGAATGCAGCCTTTAGTGTCTCTGGGGATCACGACAGCTTCGGGGCTGCCTACCCTCAGGCCACCTTCTGCAAGTTTGCACGGGCAATGTCCAGTTGTGCCTCGGGATGAGCTCTCGTGTTCCCTTCTACCACCATTCACGTCACCTTCCAAAGAAGCAAACCGTTCAGACTGCTCTCACCGAAATCCACAGACAAGGTGGCTTATAAGCCACAGAGAGTTGTTTCTCACAGTTTTGGAGGCTGGGAAGCCCAGGATCAAGGCATCCACGGGCTCAGTGTCTGGTGAGGACCTCCAATATGCTCACACCTGCCACAGTGCTGACCATGAAACTCCTCCGAGAGCAGCTGGTGAAGCTGGGTACCCTTGAGAGAAGAGACCGCCTTCACGTGTAACGCCTAGTACTGAACCAGCGTCCAATGGACTTTTCTTCATGAGGCACTATTGCTGCCCAAAGAAAGTGAATAAAAATGCTTATGAAAGAATACCGTTTTGCAGATGGGAAAACTGAGGACCGGCGAACAGACTTGGCTCAGATCACACACTCAGGAGGCCACACCTACTCTCCCTGATCCTTTGAGATAGCCAATGGAGACTGGAGGCATCCAGCTCTGAGCTGAAGTCACAGTCTGGGAAGAGGTAATTGTGAGGCACTGAGGTGTGCCCCTAAGGTGCGTCTGGTGACCTGTAAAGAACTGGAGGTCTGAACCCCAGCCCCAGCTCGCACACACACCCTGCACAAACCCGGGCAAGTCACTCAACGTCTCTGGTTTTGGTCGGCAAATCTACACTGGCAACAAAGGCTGGGTGACATGGGATCACGTCAAAGTCCTTCTCTGGTTTAACAAATCCCTGTCTTTGATTATGGATATGTCCAGTGGGTGATGAGGGAAAAGTAGAAATGACTATTTTTATCAGATCTGCGAGATATATTTTTTTATCCCCAGTGATTATTTGATTTTGTTTTATTCTACTTTTAAAGACACAGCTGCTGCAGGAACAAGGGGGGGGTGGTGGTGTTGGATTGGTGAGTCACTGGTCTGCATTGAGGTCACCTGCTGGGTCTTGTCTGAGGCCAGGAGCTCAGATGGGACAGCATGGCCCCCAGGCCTGGGTAGGGCTGGGGCAGGAGTCAGGCTGGGGCCAGCAGAAGCCAGTGAAGGACTCCAGGGGGGCCCTCATGCTGGGACAAAGAAGAGGGTGGGCCTCTCCCCCCTGCAGCTTCAAAACGACAGTCTTCAAGCCTTTCCCACCAACAATCCCACATCAGCCCAGGGAAAGGGTGGGCCGGCTGTATGTTGCCTCAGTTCACAGAGGAGGATACCGAGGTTCAGAGCAATCAAATGACTTGTCCAAAGTCCCACAGCAAGTGGATGAGAAAGGCAGAACCAAAACCCAGGACTCAATGTTTTCCATCCTCTTTGTAGGAAACAGCCAACCCTAGGCAGGATGGGCCCACATAAAGGCACCTCCAGGCTATGAATAGCATCCCTGGACTAAGAACGTTTCAAGAGGGGCAGAAATGCAGCTGGGCCTCAAAACTGGCCCCACCTATCCAGTTGGCATCTCCCCACCTCTGCCACAAGCCTCTCCTAGTTACAGAACAAAGGGATGATGGTTCCTTACAAGGAAAAGCTGTTGAGAGGCAAGAGAACAGAGACATCTCTTCCTGATGAATTCTGCTACAGCTGGGGAGGGACATCTGACCTTGCAGCGCCCCTGTGGGACTGCCTGACACAGCAGCAACAGGGTAACTAAGAATCTCCCAGAACCACCCAGAGCCCAAACTATTGTCTGTTGCTGTTGGTACTGCTTCCTTCCAAACAGAATGGGTAGCGGCCTGGACCAAAGAGGGCCCGTAAATAAAGCTAATAAGCCAGTGTCTGTATGGAAACTGCATAAGAAGCCAGGGTCACCAGTCCTCTGTCCCTTCTCCCAAAGGTCCTCAACAGACACTACCAGAGATCCACGCTAGGCTCAACAACCCCGGGAAGCAGGCGTATTGTCCCCGTGTTGCCGGTGAGGAGCAAGTGACTCAGAGGCAAAGCAACCTGTCCCAGGGCCATTTTAAGACCCAGGTGCTGCTACTTCCGGAGTCCTCTCCCATCGTATATAAAACACATCTCGTTCTGAATGTTTTCTTTGGCTGAAAAAAACCCTGGATTTTTAGAATAATTTTGCTTTTGAAATTATTTGCACTGAGTAACTAATATGATTAACGAGTGGCTCTGCCTTCTCAGCAAGCGTTGTCTACAACCAGAAGCCTTGGCAAGGCGCAGCACTGCAGCCCTCAAAGGAGAGGGCCGTTTTTATAAATACGAGACCAAACAATTAATCATGTTTGAATATATTAACTAAACATTCATTTTGATCAGCCATTATCATATTTTGGAACCCAAAGTTTTTTTTTGTTTGTTTTTTTGTTCTTTTCATGTCTCCAACATTTTTGCAGGCCCTGGAGGAGCACATGGGCCCGTGCTGTTGCCTGGGTAAGTCAGGCCGGGCGGGGGGGTGGGAGGGCCCTGGGATGTGAGCACAGGTGTCATTCCAAAACCAGGCTCTTTCCCAACCAGGGACTGCATCCACAGGTCAAGGCTCCTCCTCCAAGTCAGAGGAGGGAGGCTGCTAAGTAGAGGCCAGCAGACCATAGGGCTTGGAAGGGGGCTGGGAATGATGTCCTTTGAGGGGCTGCTAAGAATGGGGGGGGCTGTGGGCAGAATGGGTGAAGGGAGTCAAAAGGTAGGACCTCCCAGTTAAAAAATAGAGTCCTCAAATAAACAAACAAATAAATAAGTCTGTCCTGAGGTTATAAATGTACAGCCTGGTGACCATAGTTAATAACACTGTATTATATATTTGAAAGCCACTGAGAGACGAGACCTTAAAAGTTCTCATCACACACACACACAAATTTTTTTGAGCTATGTGCAGCACGACACAGATGTTAACTAGACTTACTGCAGTGAGCGTTTCACAATATATATAAATGCTGAATCACAATGTTGTATGCCTGAAACTAATACAATGTTATATGTCAATTATAAAAAAAATTATTTACATTTTAGTTTATTTTTAAATAAAATTTTAAATGCATAATAACGATTTATTGTAATTATTTATTTATTTAGATTTAAAAGTTTTAATTAAAAAGAATCATGGCTGTTTGGTTTTGAACGGGAATAGTGTGGTAGGAGGTAACGTTCATTATTGCCGGCACATTATGCACCTGCTCATGGGAGCCCCACATTTACCCTCTTTGGGGCACAGAGGGCACAGTGTGACATTAGCAGGTGAAGTGGGGGAGGTGGGCTCTAGAGTCCGAGGTCTGAACCACTATGGTATACTGCGTCTCAGACAGGGCAGAGGGATGCGGGCAAGTCTGCAGGGGCCTGGGGGCAATATGGCAACATCTGGAACAACGGAGGGGGTGGGGAGGAGAGTGGTCTCTCTGCAGGTGGCCAAAGGAGGAGGGTGGCAGGTCTCAGCTGACTAGAAGGAAGAACTTGCCAGCAAGCAGAGCTGTTGGGCAGCGGAGGGGCTACCCTGGGAAGTCCTGAGCTTCTCACCACTGGCCGTCTGCAGGGCGGGAGGCCGGGGCGCTGCGCACGGCGACGGGGATTCCCGCTCGGGCTGGAGAGCCGACCGACTTACAGGGCGCAAGCGGTCCGGCTCTCTTCCTCTCTCAGACCTCTCCCCGCGCAGGCCTGGGTGCCTCGGGCCAGACGTGGGTCCCAGGGAAGAGGAGCTAGAGCGGGAGATGACCACAGATGTAGGAGACCGTCCTCAGAGGCATTTCCCGGAGACACACAACTGGTATTTATTGAGTTTTTCTAAATACTAGTTATTTGAGCTTTACGTGTGTCATCTCATTTTCTCCTCACATCCTCTGAGGTCGGGATTCTTACTCTCATTTCACAGATGAGGAGCCTGAGGCCCAGAGAAGCTAAGCTGAGAGCCCGGGGACGGGTGGCCTCTGTCTGGCCTCTCGGGACGATGTGAGAGTCGCCTTCCCTCTGCTGCTGGGGGAACGGACAGGGGGACGGCCTCTCCCCACCCCCGACCCCCACCCCAGCCTGGAGCCCCAGGCCCCGACAGGCCAGGATGCTGGGGATCCCAAGGTGGTAGGAGGGAAGTGGGGGTGCAGAAAGCATGGGTGGGGGTGGGGTGGGGGAGACACTGAGAGACGGAAATGAAAGTGACCTTGAAAAAAAGGAACGAGGGAAGAAAAGCAGAAACTAAAACAAGTGACAAAGAAAACGAGAGTGTCCAGAGGAAGTGGCCCAGGGGAGCGGCGCCGCCGGAGGAATCCCCCACAGCCTGGTATTTCCTCTCTTCTCAGAGACTGGGGGTGGGGGGCCAGCTGACCATCTGTGCCATTCGTCTTCATTCATCACCTCGGACCAGAGGCAGCCTGGTGGCTTTGGTAAGGAAGGCTTCCTCCTGCCAGCCCAGGGAAGGAGCACAACACAGAGCTCAGAGCCCTGGGCTGAAGGCTGGCTCCACAGGGACACTGATTAGACCTCCCTGGGCCTCAGTTTCCAGTTTCCTCCAAGATGGCTACAACCATCCTGAGCCCATAACACTGCTGGGAGGACTTCCTGGGAAGCCCTCGCCTGCGCCTGAGGGGAGCATGCAGGAAGTGAAGTAGGGTAGTACCCAGAGCTGCAGGACACACGCTAGACATTTCTGGGGGCGCACACCTGGGGGGAGCATACAGTCTCATTACCTAAACATTAATCTGACGCTTACTGGTCCTTAATCACTCTGTGCCCTGTTGGCCCTGGGAATAAAAGGCTGAATAAGGGATAGTCTTATTTTTAATTACAGGCTTTGCAGACAGATTCCAGCTCCTTATCCTCCTCTCCCACTTGGTTGGCTGTGTTACCTCGGGCAAGCGACTTGACCTCTCTGAGCACCCTTCTTCATCTGTAAAGCAAGAATGAGAAGCATGCCTGCCCTCTAGGTTGTGAGGTTTCAGTGAGACTGTGTGCATAAAGCACTCAGGCCAGGGCCAGGCACACAGCCACCAGCCTCAGCCCAGGCAGCACCCAGCCCAACAGGGAGCTGGACACTCTGCAGGGGTCTGAGCAGCACGGTACTGGTAGGTAGCACCAGGAGCTGGGGCACTCGGTGCCGGGCAAGGATATGGGACTGGCTCTGCCAAGGTGTCAGAACAGCTGGAGAGGACCAGGAGTGAAGGGTAATCCAAAGGGAATAGCAGGAGCAAAGGCACAGAGGCAGGGCAGAGGTGGAAGTGTTCAGGCACTGGCGATGGAGGAGGCCAGACTTGTCCTTATAGGTTCAGGAGCTCTTTGATCCAAGGTGCCACTGACAGTGGTCAGACTGGCCTTGGAAGTGACACAGGCATGCCACCAGGGATGCTTCTGTCAGCCTCTGACTGCAGGGCTGGCACCTTCAGCAGACCTTTGCTTGGGCCGTGACTGCCTCCAGATGGACTCGGGGAAACTCCCCCAGGGAGTGGGCATGACACTTGTGAACTGGTCTAGCCTGGGACCCGCAGGCGGAGTGGGGGCAGCTGCAAGTGGTGAAGGCGTCACAAAGTGCAGGCTGGGGGCACACGGAGGGGAAGGAGGGGGTTTCTCCACCATGTGTTTGCTCGGAGCTGAGCCTCGTTTGCATAGAGGGCAGCTGCAGCTCCTGCACCTCACCTGCCTCTGCGCGGCTGCCCACCCAGTCAGTCACAGCCCCCCACGCTGACTGGGCATTACCCAGGAGCCGCAGCCATGTGGCCCCCACTCGGCCGTCCAGGAGCGAGCAGAAACCAGGCCACTGGCTCCATCACCCTCGGGGCTCCTGCTCACTTGCCCAGGTGTCAGTGTTTCCATCTGTAAAATGGAGAGCCTAACCCACACCCACCTCCCAGGAAGTTGTGGGAATGAAATGAGGTCCCGGAGGGGATGCACTTGGCAGAAAATCCACAGAGGTGATCGATCATTGGTAGCCCCTTTCCTTTCCTCTCTACTTCCTCCATGACAGGGGACTGGGCAGACCTGGGCCCATTTTATCCCTCACTCTGGCTCTGTGACTTGAGACAACTCACTCCAGTCTCTATACGTCAGCTTACTCATCTGCAAAATGGGGAAGAAACCGAGTGAGCACTGGCCCTTTGGGGGAAAAAAGGCAGTTGGCAAAACTCATCCTCACTACCCTCATCTGCCCCCGTCTACCTCCAGGTGTCATGTGCTTCCCAGGACTCTGAACCCCCTTCCCAGACTTGCTGTTAGAAAGGACCTGAGGTTAGCCATTTACCTTTTAGTCTGAATGAGCCCCCGGTGACTTTGGAGCTGGAATATTCTCCAAGGAGTTCTAATCGCTTCCCTCCCAACTCCCTACCCATATTACAGAAGGAGAAAGTGAGAAGAGGGGAGAAGAAGAGTCCTGACCAAGGCCATTAGCCTGGAAGTAGCAGAGCTGGGCTCGACACCAGGGTCTCCTGAACGTTGTGGTCACTGGGGCCTCACAGCTACCATCCCATTCCTCTTAGGATTTCAACTTAACTCGACATCAACCAGCCCAATATTTGATTCTGCATTGACAGGTGCAACGTTCTAGAGACCAGGAAAGAGAAGATGCGTTCTAGCCTTTCACATGTAGTCTTATGTTCCATGAGCTTCTGGTCCCCCTCTCTCATCCCCTACCTCACTAGCCTGGGGAGGGAGGCAGGGAGGCGGACAGGCAGACATTATTTTGCCTGTTTCCCAGATGAGGACACTAAGGCCAAGAGAGGAAAAGTGACTGGGCCAAGGTCCTACGCCCAATCAGAGCTGAGCATGTTTAACCTTAGGTAATGCAACTGCGGTAGAGGGAGCTTCCATCTCACTTTCTCACGGGGCCCCTCAGGAGACTAGGAAGGCCCTCTTCCACCCAGAATCCCCCTCTGTCCACCTGGGGAGGCCCATCTAAGGCCTCAGAAGCTGGCAAGACTCAGTTCAAGGGAGACTCAGTGGTGGGCAGGGGGGAGAACAGGGGCCCAGGCTTGTGCCCCACCTCGCTGTGACCTTGAACAGGCTGCTTCCCTCCTCAAGCCTTGGCCCTCCTCTCAGTAGAGGTGAGGCGTAGACGAGCTGACCCTTCAACCCGCTCCCCTCCCCAGGCTGAATGTGCCAGGCCTGCCCTGCCCTGCCCAGTGTCTGTCCCTGGTGTCAATGGTATCAGCTGTCTTCTGTTGCGGGTGCCCAGGACCCGGAGAGCCAGCCCCCCCCCCCACCGCCCCATCAGCACTGACTCCTGGGGCAGATCTGGGAGGAGGGCATCACCGAGCCACCAGAGGGCTACTCCAAACGCTGCAAACTGATGCACGGGGGACCCTGGCGTGGAATACATCGCAGCGCTTCTCTCCTGCTCTCTGGGCATTAATAATGCATGGGCAGCCGGCGCAGGGCCCATCACAGGCCTGAGGTCAGGTGGCATTAGGAGGCCTCTAATGGTCCTGATGATCTGAGGAAGGCTCCCAAGTGGAATGTGGGCAGCATGGGCGGGAAGCCAGGATTCCGGGCACTTAGACCCTACAGGTGGGAGGTTGTGGGGGTGGGAGTGGGGGAGGGGGGCAACATGACAGCTTCCATAGACCACAGCCCCATTCAGGGGATCGTATAGGCTCAGCGGAGGCCTCCTGCAGGGGGCTGGTGTGTCTGTGAAGAGGAGCAAGGTAGCCCCGGTAGACGGGTCACAAAGAAAGGGGGAAGTCTAGAAACTCGGGGCTGAGGGGAGACCTATCAGAATCTTGCCTCCGTGGCAGTTCTGCCCAGGGGCTGTGCAGCTGGTGCCTGCACACATCTGGGGACAGGGCACTCACTACCCCTTAGAATGACACACAGCCCATCTTTAAACAGGTGTGACTGGGGAAAAGAGACAAAGTTGCATAAAGCAGTCCAGAGAGGAAGCGCCACGGAGTGTTGGGTGAGGAAGCTGGAGAAAGGGGCTGATGTGGGAGACAAGGGTCCTGAGTCCCCATACTGAGGGTCCTCTCTGTCCTCAAGCAGCTCCAGGCCACTCACCTGGCCAGCTTTCCAATCTACCACGGGGGCCAAACCCCCACCAGAAGCCCTGAGCCTCCCAGGGCCCCAGGAGCCCCCTGTGAACCCGTGAGCTTTGCAGTTCTGTGCTCAGCTATCAGGACGAGCGGTACAGAAAAATCAGCCCACCGCATGGTCGGTGCTGATGAGAGCCAGACTCCACACGCTTCTCCAGGGCCCTCGTCTGCAGGTATCCACCCCCCAGCTGGTTCTCCCGCACTGGATGCAGCTGACCTGCGTACCCGATCCGATGTCGTGGGATGGCAGTGTGCCTCCTGAGGCTCAGTCAGAGAAAGACATGGGTTTCCCCCTTGCTCTCTCTTGGACCCCTCTCTCTCAGGGGAGCCAGCTGCCACACCACAAGGACCCTTGGGCAGCCTGTGCAGATGTCCACGTCAGGAAGAACTGAGGTCCCAGCCAACAGCCAACACTGGCACGCCAGGCGCAGGAGGAGCAGAAGTGGGGCCTGGGCCTGGGGGCATAGAAAAGCAGGGCAAAGCAGCCTTGGGCAGGGTGTGTAAGGAAAGGCCACACCAGGAATTGAGGACTGCATGGCTTTGTCCCCAAGCACACACCCCCACCCTGCCTGAGCCCTACCTCGCCACAGGATACTCACTGTTTGCTCCTGCTGAGTTCCTTATCTGGCTGAACGATTCCCTCCGGACACTCTGCCCACTTGCCATCCCTCAATACCCTGAGCAGGAAGAACCAGCCTCCAGGACGAGGCCTTCTGCTCAGGCCCAGCTGCCCCTCCACACAACCCCAAAGCCCAGCAAGTTACACTGACCAGAGACCTCTCTTCTCCGGAGAGCACCAGCTGGGATGAGATGGGGCCTGGGGTGGGCAGGGGGCACAGGGCATCCAGGTTTCCAGCCTCCACAGAAGGCAAGAGTGCCCCTAGCCTGCCAAGCTCCTGGAGTCACCACAACACAGGCCTGGGCCCGGGGCAGAGCAGGTGTCCGATACCCAGTCACAGAATAAATGAACTGGCAGAAGCGAAGCTCCATCCTGCAAACTGCAAAGCAGCTCGGAGCATTCTGGGAAATCACACAGAGGAAATGTGGCAATGAATTTTCATGTTGGTCCCGGATAATCCAAGTCTTTTCTGTCATCGCCCCCAGGGACTACTAGTATCTTCCTGGCTGCACTGGGCAGTGGGCCACACGGAGCTGTGCTGAGACGAAGTGATGGGGGTGCGGGGTGAGGATGAGAACACAAGCCGAGGCAGAGCCAAGGGCTGGGATGTCCCTGGATTCTGAAACCCCAGTGTTGACAACGGCCTGACGCCCAAGTACTAAGTGGTAATTACTATAAAAAGCAAAGAGCTTGACAGTGCAGAGTGGAGATTCTGCCCCGGGCCTTCCTCTGTGTCCCCCTCTGTCACAGTCACATCACAGGCCTCGGCGTTTGTGGGCAGAGCCCTCAGTGGCCATCTGGCCCTCCCCACACTCAAGAGGAAACTGAGGCCTGGCTGGGGCAGAGGCTCCCAGAGGTCACGGAGAGTTGGTGTGCAGTGAGCACTGGACGCCGGAGCTCCCCTCTGCTCTTCATCTCTCACCACACATGGATCGGGCCAGGACCTGGGGACCCAGGACGACTCGGCCTCAGCCCCTGCGCTGGGGACAGGCCGGTGCCCAGAGAGTCTGGGTGCCCCAGGACAGTGACTCGGGGCGCCCTCGCTGTGCCTGCGGGGCCGGGCCGGGCAGGCTGCATGAGGGGCAAGCTTGCCTGTCCGTGCAAGGAGTGGTGGAGCGGCACCAGCCGAAGGGTGGTGGAGGGGGCTTCACGGACAACAGGGGTGGCAAAGGGTGGAGACAGGCCTCCCTGGCTCCTCACTTTGTCCCTCTAATGTCCTCTCAACATACTACACCCGCCACCGGGGTCATGCCCCTTGTAGGCCACTCCCCAGTTCCCCAGACTCATCCCGCTCCTGATCTCCTCCGGGTGACCCCCTGCATCTTGACCTGGGCCCCTCTCCCTCACCTTCGTAGGGCACACAGCTCTCCATGGCTGCCGGACTCAGCCCACACCGCCCGCAGCCCACACTCCGCCCCTGGCCCGCGTGCCTCCCTGCCTCGCAGCTGGTTGAGATAGGGTTTTGCCCCTGCCACCCGCTCCAAGCTCTCTTCTTTGTGTCCCAGCCCTGCCGCAGCTACCACACCACCCACCTCGTCCCCTTTACAGACAGGTTGTAAGGCTGCGCCCGCCACGCCCACTGCGGCTCTCTGGGGCTTGCACGTGCTGCCTGCGGGGGACGTGGACAGCACCTCTGGCCACAGAGACCGGGCCATCAGAATTGAGGCTCCACCCCGGGTGCCAGCCGCGTGGCCTTGGGCAGCCAGTGAGCCTCTCTGGGCTTTAGTTTCTCGTTGCAAAATGGAGCAATGTCACCTCCCTCGCAGGTGGGATTAACGAGCTGGCTGGCGTGTGCTGGGCACAGCCTTTGGCCCAGAGAAAGCGAAGGATAAACATTCGTTCGGCGAATGTACAAAGAGCGGGTTCTTGGCAGATGTTGTCAGCCATCCCCTGCTGCGCTCGGGGCCCAGGCTGGAGTGGGACACAGCCGACGGCCCCTGAACACTTTGATGACCGACCACCTCTTGCCCCTGAAGGGTGCTCTGGAGGGGAGTTATGGGCCATGTCTGGGACTCGGAAAGCCTCCTTGGGCTAGTGGGGGGAGGGCAGTCTGGGAAGGAGGAGGCAGAAACCAAGGGACGGGGAGGAGGCAGCCGCAATGCTTCACAGGTGGTGGGCAGCGGGTGGGGTGTGCAGCAGGGAACCTAACGAGAGACACTTAGGAGCAGAAGCAATGGCGTCTGGTCCCCCTGGACTGGGAGGGGGATGGAGAGTGGGGAGAAGACTAGAGGATAATATCCGCTGATGAGGTACCTGCTGATGCCACTGGCTGAGACGTAGAGGAAAAGCCACTCGAGGGCTGTGACCAAGAACAATGATGAAATGATGCAACTGGTTTTGGAGTTTTCAGAGGGTGTTCATTGGGCATTCGGGGCAAGTTATTATGGGTACGATATTTGTGACACCAAGTGCATCCCTTTTCCATCCTTTCCCGGGACACTGCCCCACCATCCTGCTCCGCTAGCACTCAGAAATCGTTGGCTGGCAGCCTGGGGCTCTCTTTCCAACCCTGTTGCCAGAGGACTGAGCCCATCTCTCCTCCTCCGACACTAGGCGAGCTCCGTGACAGGCGGATGGAGGAAGTCTGTGTGCTCCCCGCCACCCACCTGCTATCCAAATTCACCGCCAGACAAAGCCTTCTCTTTGTCTGGGCGCCTCCCTCCCTCCCTGCCATTCAAGCACTGAGAGATTTCATTTCCAGTAAGTGGAGGCTAGAGAGAGAAGCAAGGAAGCAGGAGGGGGGAAAAAAACATAGAAGCGGGGGGAGGTGGGTAGAAGGCAACAGCACTGAATCAGGGCCAAGACTTAGCCCCATTGTCCAAGTGACAACTCATTAAGACAATGATTTGTCGGCTGTGTGGGGGAGACAGCTGCCTCTGGAGAGCCACCTTTCCCGTTCAATGAGGCAGCATCTGCAGCCAGCGCCCGCCCAGGGTGTCCGGGAGGCCCTGGTTTTCACAACAGCCCCTGAGGCTCCCACTTAGGGGGCAAGCTGGGTGTTCCAAAACTCCGATGCCACCAGGCTTAGAAGCAAGCAGTGCCCAAGTAATGCCTCTGCAGCAGCCGTTACGTGGAAACAGACCAGAGTCTGCTCTCCATCCCCAGCTGGGTTTCCCCCACCCCCACCCCCGTGGTGTCCCCAGAGCCTCTCCCTCCTGTACCACCTCAGAGGGGGCATCTCCTGCAGGTGAGATGACAGGCCAAGCACTTTCGGCAAACAGCAAAGGCTCAGAACCCCCTGGAAGGGGTGGACGGGCCAAGCAAGGGTGGGGTCCTGGGGTGGGGTGGCAAGGTTCCCTGGGCCCATGGCTCACCCAACTCCTTCTCTGCCAGAGAAACAGGCTATCCAGGGAACATCGTTTCTCTGGATCCTGGCTTCCTCAGCTCTGAAAGGAGCAGGCTGAACTGCATGCCACCCTTCCATGCCCCAGACAGGCTGTGAGCATTTACTCTGAGCAGAAGCAGTACCAGGAACTGGGGTATGTATTTTTGGCTTCCTCCCAGCAAACATTCATTGACTCTCAGAACCTGTGCTGGGTGCCCAGAGGGTAAGCCGCAGGATGGGCCTGTCAGAAAGGTGAGACCTCAAAGGAAGCGCTGAAGGACCAGAGAAATTCTGGCTCTTTCAACACTTGGCTCTACAGAGAGGCTGGTGCAGTGGCTGAGGCCCTCTGTCCCCGGGGCTGACTCCCCCAGCCTCTGGCCACAAAGTGAGGCCTTCTCTACCTTTTCCCTTATCCACTGGGAAACCTGGCCCCTGATCCCCACTCATCAGTGTGAGGGGTGCCACTTAGGGGCACAGACCCTGGGGTCTGACTGGCCTGGGTTGGAAGCCTGGCTGAGCCACTTACAGGCCAGGTGGCCTCATGCAAGCTGCTTAACGTGCTCAGCCCGCTTTCCTCACCTGCAAAGTGGGCTGAGCAGCAACTACGGGCGGAATGTCTGGAGCACTGAGATACTATCTGTGTGCGGCATGGGGGGCCTAGTACAGGGCCTTGGCCTACACTCCTGCCATTTCCACTGCCTGCAAGGTGCCCCGCTGCCCCATTTTTCTTGGGTGGTCCTAGTATCTTTCATACCTCAGAGGAGACCTTAATCTCTGCCATGAAGGTCCCTGACTCTCCAAGCCTGGCACCTCTGTGTCTGCAGATAGCCTGTGACATAGCCTGTGTTGGACTTCGTGTCCCAGGCTACAACGGGCCCACTGCGTCATCTGTTGTCTCGCTAGCCTCTGAGTACCTTAAAAATATCTTGTTTACAGCAACTCACTTGCTTTGGCATCTTTGGTTTACAGACGAAGAAACAGAGGCTCTGAGGAGATAAATGACTTGCCAAGGTCACATGGCCAATTAAACAGAAGGTGGGGTGTGGAACTCGGCCCAGCACTTCTGTGTAACAACTGCATTTTAATAAAGGGCTGACCGCGCCTTAACCCAAAGCCTCAGTGACCATGAGGACCTCAGGCTGGAAACAATACTGGGGAGGGAGTATTTTTGGAAAAGGAGCTTTTTATGGGAAAATGGCTTACAGATTTTTGAGGCTCTGTGGTCCTAAGATACAGCAGGGATCTTTCACCTGCCCTGGCATGTCCCTCATGCCAGGCACCGTGCTGGGACCTCTCCTGCCCCTGCTCTCTTCCGTGTCACTGTAATCCTATGACGAAGGATCCAGGTCTGTGCCCATGTCTATAAAGGACCAGAAAGCTCAGGCATGTGATTTGCCCAAGGCAGCAGCTGGTAATACAGAGACTCAAATTTAGCATTGGCCAGCTCTTGGGATGGCAGGGTCCTCTCCCACTCTGCTCCGGTCCTGGCCTGAGTCACCTACTACCAATGGAAGGATGACCAATTTGGAGCAGGCCTGCCCCAGGCCTTTGGCCCAGGAAGGAGTTAGCAGGAACACACTGCAGGCAGGGGTGGGGCAGGAGAAGGGCCTTCCAACACTGTTATGGTGTCCCCGGAGACCCACAAATGCGCTGCGTGGCCTTGCAGACCTCGGTCAAGCAGCAGGTACACAGAAATCACAGCCCTCAGGAATCACTCAGGCCCCAGGTTCTCAGCCCAGGTGGGGACCTTGGCATTGTACCAGGGGTACATGGCACATCTCAGAGCATCAAGTCTACTGGGAGACTTAGGGGAGAAAAAAACACATCAACACAATTTTAAAACAAACACTGATAAAATCACGGGGAAGAATATAAAATGTCATGAGAATGTTTAAGGAGAAACACAAAACTCTCAAGAAACTCATGTAACCCTTTCTGTGGAAAGCCTTGAGAAATACTGAGTTAGTCTAATCTCACAAAACAGAGAGAGACTGGAGCCTGAGACATCAGGTGACCGGCTCAAGATCACACAGCCAGGCAGTTCCCGGCACTTGGGTCAGGACCTCGAAGAGAAACACCAAAAAGCCCAGGCTGAGACCAGCCGCTTTGTGGTCAGAGGATCCTGGGTTCCAGCGAAGGTCTGCTGCCCACACACTGCCCTGCCAGGGTTGGTCAACTCACTTCTCTGTGCCTCGGTTTCCTTACCAATAAAATGGGGCAAGCATCTTGGCAGAATGTGAGCTAATGCTATAAGCCTTCATAGGCACATCAGCCTGCGCCCTCTGTCCCTAGGCACAGTGTCAAGAGACCTGTGAGCAGAAAACTCCCACATCAGCACTCACACTCCCAAGAGGGTGGATTCCAACATCATTTCTCCGTTTGCAGCGGACCACGGCACCATTAAACCACAACATTTCACAGGGTTCCCCAAATGCACTGTTCGTGTGATGATATTGTGCTTGGAATCATCTCCTAGCCACCGGAAGCCCAAACTCCCTCGGCTGCCCACTGGTCCTTACAGAGGAAACGGGGATGTCTGCAAACAGAACCCAAATAGCCGCCCCATGCGGCAGTACCCAGGGAGCCCTCCCTGCCCCTGCCCCTGCCCAGCCACAGCCAGCCGGGGCTTTCCGGGCAGCCTGGAGAAGGATTTCGACATCTGGAGCTGGAGATCACATGCACAGAGCAGCCGGCGGCAACCGGGGAGCTCCAGGAAGCCAGGCGGGTTCAGAGAAGCACTGGGAGCCGGGGAGCACTTTGGCAGGAGACAAGTGAGGTCAGAGAGGCTCTGTTGTCCTAGGGCAGTGGTGGCCCAGAGAGGGAGACCCGGTCCCTGCAGGCCATTCGGAAGCAAGCGCACGACAGCGAGATCCAAGTGACCGCCCACGGAGTGCTGGGCGCAGGAACTCTTCAGATGAGAACACCAAGGCCCAGGAGGGTGAGCTAACAATGCCCTCAGTAGTCACCCAGCTCACAAGAGAGTTGGGGTTCCCCCCACCCCCATCTGCCTCTCTTGGAAGGAAGTTTGGGCTTCTTTATACCTTCCCCCACCCTACCCAACCGCACCCAAATCCACCCGATATTTACAAAGCATCTCTCGACCACAGACTCCCAATATTACTTCATATGCTCACAGATGACCCTGGAGAGGCAGACAGGCTGATCATGCCCACTCTACAGATGAGAAAAACTGAGGAGGTTCTCAGAGACCATGGGACGTGCTTAAGGCCAAGGTCAAGTCCAGGCTCTCAAGTCCACCTCCCCAGGTTGCTTCAGAAGAGGGAAAACCGGCAATGACACAGTGGCAGCAACAAAGCACTCCCACATGGCCGCAGCTCAAATGCTTCCAGAGTATTCTCACAGCCACCCCAGCCTCCAATCATCGAGAGCCCTTCCACACCCAAACCACGGGGTAAGCCCATCCTCATTCTAGAGATGACAAAAGGGACCAGGGGGTTAACATAACTTGCCTAAGGTCATACAGCTAAGAAGTGGCAGGTCCATGACTCAAACCTAGGTCCTCCACTCCCCCCAGGCTCTGTCCATTGAGTCACACAGCCAGCCAGTGGACGGGATGAAGACAGCAGCCCCTGGATGGTGCAGTCCCATGGCCCTGAGCCTCCACCTCCATGGCCATCCAGAAAGCAGCAATTGCAAGAGCGATGGGGGTGGGCAGCCAGGAGAGCTGAGGTGTGTACTCGGCGGGCCAGACCTTGGGGAACTCAACAAGGTTCTAGAATGACACTGCCCACTTCTCTCTCCAGTCCTGGCAGGGTGAGACCATGACAGCATGTTTGTGGTGGAGAAGAGGGAGAAAACGAACATGTACAGAGAGCCTGGCTCTGAGGGACATGTTCTTTTTATTCATTTGTTGGTTCTGCAAAGATTAATACACACGCCCTCATCACACAGACCTGGGTCAGGAGCACTCACATTTCCTCCTTCATTGATTCCTACACCCAACACTTGGGAAGGCCACATGCTGTGCCCAACACCACACAGATGCTGAGGAGGCAGACGGGCAGGAGGAACCGGGACTTGAGCACTGCACGAGGAGTCCACAGTCCTGGGCTTCAGCCCTGGCTTGGCCATTTGTTCTCAGTTGTGTGATCAGGTAAACTTTGTGGCCTCACGGGGCCCTGGTCTCTGCATCTCTGAGGCTTCTGGTGGGTCCACTTTCAGAGGCCACTTGTCATAACTGTGGTGGGACTCAGAAAGAGCACCCTTGCTGAGGCAGCCAGGTCCCCGGGAGAGCAGAAGGGAGTGGGTGCAGCTGACAGAGGCTCAGTCCCCCTGCGCCTGCCTGGCCAGAGGCTGGCTCTGTGCTCTGCTCTCATCAGACTCAACCAGGAAGAGAAGAGCAAATTCCTGGGCACCTGCCATGTGCCGGCCCCAGCCAAGCATTGTCACATACGGTTATCTTATTCTAAGATAACCCTGTGAGACAAAACTGAGGCTTGGAGAGGCAAAGCAACCTGCCCCAGGTCACACAGCTAGAACGGGGAGGAGCTGCAGTAGGGACGAAGCTGTTTGCCTTGTAATGAAAGTGAGTGAGCCATCTCTTCTCATTCCCTCTTCCTTGTCCCCCTGAGCATCCTGCCCCTCCTCCCCACAGCTAAAATGTGGTAGAAAGAAGTGGAGGAGAATGGCACAACCAGAGGCAGGAGAAGGGGAACTCACCCATTTCCCCCCACCCCTGCATTCTCCAGCAGATTCTGGGTCCTGAGCTATCTTTCCATGGTGAGGGTTTGCTCACTCCACACGCTCAACCCACCCTCACGCTCCTATCCACCCCCGCTTCAGTGACTAACAGGCCCTGCTGCTGACCAAGCCGCCCTCCCTGGGCTCCCCAGTGGAAACAAAGCCAGGCTCCTTCCTCTTTAATCCTCGCTCCTGTTTCCTTGACCTGGGGTCTCTTGCCAAGCCCTTCATTGCACCTCAAGAGAACCCACAACATAAGGTGAGCCACACTGAGGCTACAGCCGCTCAGAACTACTTTCCTGTGTGTGCTGGGAGAGAAGATGGGGCTGCAGAAATGATAGCTCTGGTTTTGATTTCCAGCTCAACCACTGACTGCATTGCTCTGCCTTCCTGACTTGTCAAGTGAAAACTAAAAGTCATAATGTCTGTTGAATTCAAGACACATAGTAGGTGCTCAACTGGGTAAGATGTAATAGGAGGACTGAGGATCAGAGCATTTGTTTACAGTAGTGGGCCAAGAAAAATGATAGAAAATCCCATCCTTATTCTTGACTTGATTTAAGTAAAGATAAACAAATGGTTCCTAGAATTGATCTTGACTGCTAATTTAACTCTTAATTGTATACCATCTTAATTGGGTCCCTGAATACATCTGTCCTCTGCAACCAGAAGTTCTATGTGGGGCTGGCACCAAACCTTATCTGTCCAGTCAGCCACCCAACCATCCATCCATCCAATCATCCATCCACCCAACCTCCCATCCATCCAACCGTCCATCTCTCTATCCATCCATCCACCCATCCATCCAACCATCCATCTCTCTATCCATCCATCCATCCATCCATCCATCCAACCATCCATCTATCCATCTATTCATCCATCCATCCATCCATCCATCCATCCATCCATCCATCCATCCAACATTTGAATACCTACTATAGGCCAAACAAGTAGGGGCTTTAAACATCAATGTCAAAGTTCCACATACCCCACTGCTGTCAGCTTAGATCCATGCCACAGGCAACCAACAGTTACTTTTCCACTGGTTGGATGTGGAGAAAGAGGGCTGCCTTCCGTGAAAGAGTGGTTTTTGGGACATCACAGCAGAGGGTTTCACTAAAGGCCATATCACTTATGTGCCCACACACATACTGCCTTCCCCGTTTTAATGGTGTGTCCAGACTACTTGTGTGCAAAGCACCAGGGTGAGGGTGGGGGCCCTGCAGTTGATTCTTGTTATGCTCTCTTTTCTCCCTGTTGGGTCAGTAGGCTGTTTTACACAGAGGAAACATTTCCTCCCTCTATCATATCATCTTGATTTATTTTCAGCACAGCATCTCTAGCTGCCTAGAGTTTCCAGTTTCTGTGTTTGCTTGAGAGGCTGCAGGGTAGAAGAGTGAAGAGCCAGGCTCAGCACAGTCCCTGAATCCAGGCTCCTGGGGTTCAAATCCATCACTCCGACTGTGTGACCTTGAAGAAGTGGCCAAACATCTCTGTGGCTCAACTTCACTATCTGCAAAATGGGGATTCATAGCAGAACCAATTTCATGAGTTGTTGTGAGGATTAAATGACATCATGGCATGTTTCTAATGGGGAAGGAAGTACCACATCCTGATGGGGCATTTTTAACTCTGAGTGGGGGTGTGCCAGTGACTGGGAAAGGTCACAGGAATGGGTCCCACTGATAGTAGGGTGCAGGAACCAGAGATACTAAATCTTGCTACATGCCATACATCCCGCACAACAAAGACCTGTCCCTCAAAATGCACCCCTACACAGGAACTCTGCATGAAAACTGTCTCATCAGGGCCTGGCACATGGGAGATGTCTACCATATGTGAGCTGTGACTTGTTTACTGTCCCTGGCCACATAAACTCTGTAAGAGCAGGGAAGGACCTTGCATGTCTTGTTAAGTGCAGCCAAATCTCCAGCACCTAGGACAGGGCCCAACATATGGCAGGTACTGGATGAATGGACCAATGAATGAATGAATGGTATGTGTTGAGTCCCTGATTGGTGAGTAGGTGTTTGGTGAAACACATCAATTCCAATTACAACCAGTGTTTTCTGAGCAGCTACATACCACAGGATAAGGGGAGAGGCTACAGGAACAGCTGACGTCTCTATATGTCCAGTTCCATCCTTCCTGAGCCTGCTGGAGATGACCTCTGGGGGCTCATAGATGTCCTTAACTGGTAAATACTATCTACTCATAAAGGTTTTTCTCTTCTCCCCTACCAGAATGTGGAGAGGGTCCTCCTCACGTCTCTCTCTGCTCCTGGAAACAGGGGACTCTGTCTCTCAGCAGGGCTTGGCAGATATCTGAATGCATCCCCCTACCCTTCTTTGTATGTAAGCAATCAGGCACCTTCATGTGAATGGGGACACACCTGATCAAGCCAAGTGTTTGGGAAATGAAAGGGGAAAGAGGTTAAGGGAGGGACTTCCTGAATGTTCCAAGCAAGAATGGATTAACCAAAAAACAATATTCCAACTCTTGTCAAACATTTTCCTATCCTTGGTCTCCTCTCCTCCTTGGTAACACAGAGAATCCTTCTGGCTCAGAGGCCAGCGAGGCTTTTGAAATTATGTCACTGAACCTTTGCTAAGTGCCTACTGCATGCAGGGGAAGAATAAATCAAACCAGGTCCCTGATACTGGAGGCTCCAGACTTTGGGGAGATAGCCATGTACCAAGTAAGACCATGATCTGTGTGTGCTGGCCAGAAGGGCAGGATGCAGAAACTTTAGGAGATTATGTCAAATGTAGCTGAGTTCCTGACACTCCTCAGAAGCCATGTTTTGAGGGTTAGATACCCAATAGAAGCTTATGTTCTTGAGTTTAGCTGTGTTTTCCTGTTTGTTTGATTTTTTGTTTGTTTGTTTTTCAGCAAATTCTATTCAATAGATGGTACTGGTCAGTAAGGTTCTGGTTAAGCATGGTTTCATAGGGTGTGTTCCTTCAAGAAGTAAAGAGAAGTGGAGTTTACATCCTAACCCATACATATCTAACCTGTCAGGTGCTGCCAAGTGCTGAAGCAAGCCAAGCTTTGTTTGAGGATGACGGGGTGAAAGGCAGGGTGCTGGCAGGAAGGGGTCTCTCTGATCAGGTTGCCATGCGAGCAAAGGTCTGAAGGCAGCAAAGGAGCCAGAAGTGTGGCTCTCAGAAGAGCTTCAACATCAGCCAGAGTCTCATGAATCATGTTTCTGGAAGGTGCTGAGTTCTGGACAAAAGCTGGGGCCCCGGGACCACCAAAGGAGAAAGATTCTTCCTTTTCCTTAGTTTCTCTTGTCCGTGGACTTCCAGCCCAAATGACCCAGAGACAGAGATTTCCTTTGATCCTCTCATGAATTCATGGGTTAAAAATCTCTTCCATAAGTCTGACTTCAGTCTGGCATGAGACAATTCAGCCCATCTCCATACTCCCCGCCAACTGAGGAAGTGAAGCACAGGGGGATGCCATCCTCTGGATATCACCCTGGCGACGTTCTCGAACTTTTCCACTAAAGCAACCCCAAGGGGGGAGGACACTGGAATGTTTCCCTCAGGGAGGTCCAGGGACATCACCCAAAGCAGTCCCCACAAGCCCAAATGCCTTAGTCTCTTGTTTGATCTTTAAAATCCATGCCCACGTAAAATTCTACATGTACAGATCTGTACATGTATCTATCCATGGGATAAAATATACATGTTTTCATTTCTTCAGCTGGAAGATGAGTCAAACCCTACGCTGTGGTCCCCAAGGCCTCCGGCACTCTACACGGACATGGGCACACATCCGAGAGGCAGAGAGCAGAAGAAACTCCTGGCCTGGGGTTCCAATCACAACTAGCTGTGGACACACCATGTCTTTCCTCAAACACAGGGAGGGGCCACTGTGGCTCTTGGTCCCACTGTGCTGGGCAGCTCAGGTCTCAGAAGACCCCAGTGAAGGGCAGAAGGATATGGGTAACTAAAAGTCGCAACTGGACTGGGTGTGCAGGCGTGGGGATGTGGGAAGAATGTTCTGGCCAGAAGCTCTCCCCCCTTCACTGGAAGGAATACAGCAAATGCCCCTAGAAGGAGGATGTGGTAACTGTGTCACAGGCCTCATAGCCAGGGTTTTAACAAGTGCCGGGAGCTTCTAGGATCTCGGGTGCCTAGCACGGTGCGTGGCACATAATAACCCTCAATCAACATTTGTTGGATGCATCAAAGAATGAATGGTGACTAAATGGATGGATAAGTCACCAAGAACCAGTGAATGCTCCCCACCTAGATGATTCTAAGGCCCTTTCTGGCCCTAACTAGAATATCTGAGGTGGCTACACCACCCATTCTGTTCCCATTCTAAATAAATAGCTTGATGTACCGCCTGCTGGCTCCACAGTTTCTCTCTGTGGCGAATGCAGTAAAAAGAGCCATAGATTATAAACCACTAATTGTATTTAGACAAAAATTATCTCCCATAAAAACAACAGTAATAATGAGTACCAAATGCCTAGGCCTCTACTAATCACCTCACATCCATTATCCATTTACTTCTCACGCCAACTTTCCATCAACCCTGTATTCAGATTAGAAACCAGGGACTTCGCGTGGTAACATACTTGCTGAGGAAATGGCCCCGGGACAGTGGTTCTGAAGTCCTCACTCTGTTCTCTGCTTGGCTGTGGGAGGCAAGAGCAATGGGACTCGCTCCCCTTCCCATCCCGACCTCCCTGTCACACTCCTCCCAATAAAAAGATTTCGAAGGGACTTAGTTATTTATGCCCATGTAAATGGTGGTAGGTCCCAATTGGTCTGTGGTGTGCCTCCTGACTCAGGGCATCTATCCCTAGGTTGCTGTGACTCACGAACGGTCTGTTGTGGGGAGCCACATCCCATGGGGGTGATGGCACTTAGCTAAGCCAACTCGGGCAGATCAGCAGCAGACGCTGGCTGTGCCCTGCTCACTCACCCACCCCCTCGTCATAGCAGGCCAGCCTGACCTCCAGGGCCAGCACTGTGTCTCAGCGCCTGGCACTCACGGTCTGAGTACAGAAAGGGCTGGATGTGTCCCCATCCAGGGGCCAGCCTCAACTAACAGCTGATGGAGGCAGGGTATTTATACACACTCAGACCAGGGGATGAGAAAGTCAGGCAGGGCCAGCACGCACGGGTCAGGAGAGCCAGGTGTCAAGGAGCCGGCTAAACACTAAATTACGACTCACCTCTACATAATGGGCTCTATGGCTCCCATTTTATAGATGAGGAAACTGAGGACTACAGCCTGTCTGAGGCAGAACAGGACGTGAGCTCAGGTCTGTCTGATGTAAAGGCCCAACACTTTCCATGGAAGAAGAGAAAGGAAGGGAATACGAGAAGTAGCCTGACTGCAGGGTTATAGGAAAAGGAGAGGAGAGGAGTTGGAAGATGAGGAAACTCTTCTCTCGCTCCTGAGCAGCCAGTCCTGTGCATGAGAACCAGGGCCAAGAAAGGGGCAGCGGGGCCCGGGCCAGCAAGACTTCCGATCCTGAGCACGCGCTGGGCCAGTCGGAGCCGAGAGGCGCCACAGCAGGGCACCCCCACCCCCGGACCTGGGCCCACCAGCCTTCACCGTGCACCAGGATGGTTCCAGGTGCCCAGGACCTGGTCTGGCAGTTGCCCACCTCCAAGGCTAGTGGCAACCCCCATCCACATTTCTGGCAGGGGGATGGGGAAGGCATTAATGTTTTTTCTGATTATAAAGATAGTACCTATTGTGAATATTTCAGAAAGTATAAAAAGAAAGCAAATTTCCATTACTCACACTTGTTGTCCTTCCTGCTGGACCCTTTTCTATGCACATATGCAATTTGGTTTTATATTATATGTCTATTAGATGTGCAGCATTTTTCATTTATCCATATATTATCAGGGCCTTTTTGAGTTATTGAATGTCCACATATGTCACCATCTTTTTTTTTAAGATTTTATTTATTTATTTGACAAACAGAGAGAGAGAGAGAGAGAGACAGTGAGAGCAGGAACACAAGCAGGGGGAGTGGTAGAGGGAAAAGCAGGCTTCCCGCTGAGCAGGGAGCCCGATGCGGGGCTCGATCCCAGAACCCTGGGATCATGACCTGAGCCAAAGGCAGACACTTAACCGACTGAGCCACCCAGGCGCCCCTATATGTCACCACCTTTAATAGCCACATGGTACTGCATGGTATAGATTGATCACATTTTATATAAACCATCCCTTACTGATAGATCAGTTGGGTATACAGTAAACAATGTTGGAGTGAACATCTTTAAGATGGTATCCTTTTTTAAAAGATTTACTTATTTTAGAGAGAGTGTGAGTGGGGACAGGGGCAGAGAGAGACAGAAAATCCTCAAGCAGACTCCCCAATGAATGTGGAGCCTGACATGGGGCTCAATCCCAGGACCTGAGATCATGACCTGAGCTGAAATCAAGAGCCAGCCACTTAACCAAATGAGCCATCCAGGTGCCCCTAAGATGCTATCTTTCTAAGGGCCAACTAAAAACATGGACCAAAAGTCTTAGCAAGGTACCATTTCCTCTGTTCCAGTGATTCCACCCAGAGGCATTTGCGCATCTTAAGGAAGTAATCAGACGAAAGAAGGCCACTGGTGAGGAGGACAGAGGAGGCAGAGGACCTGGAGGACTGGGCATGTTATCAACACAGAGACCAAGGCAACAGTGGAAGGATGTTCCATTGTTTGAGGTTGGGGACAGGGCAGGAGCATGGTTTCTATACATATATTATTTATCTTTTGGTCCTGAGTGCCTGGCATGGAGTTGGCACTTAACAAAAGGAGAATGAAGGGTGAGATTGGTCTCAAATGCAAGGTGGGAATCTAGCTAGAAGTCCCAATCTTTGCAAAAGCTGGCTGGATGCTAAGACCCCGGCATACTGGCCTTACATTCCTCTGGGGGAGGCCAAGGGGCCCTCAGTTTCAGGGAGAGCAAATGAAGGCGCCAGGGGCCAGGCAGGTGACCAGAAGCCCTAGCTTTATGGGAAAACAACACACCAAAGCTGAATGTGTCTTTGCTTTGTCCCTGATCGTGACCGTTCCCCCTCCCTCTGCCTCACTTCCTTCAGCTGTTGAATGGGAAACCACCCCCCTGCAAAAAAACAATCAGGAAGGTAACGTTTGAACATGGACTTTCACGCCAGCAGAAAAAGCCACACCACAGCAACTGTGATAAAGACAGTTAACATTTACCGAGTGCGTGCTACCTGCCACGTCCTGTCCGAAGTGCTTCCGTTATGCTAATCTTCATCCTGGCTCTACAGCATATTGATGCTGTCACAATCGCCCCCATATGACGGACACATGAAGCTGAGAGGTCGTGCGGCTGGCCCCTCGGCTGGCCTGCTACATTGTTGGGGTCCAGCAGCCTCCCACTGAGCCAGGGCTCCTAATCCAAATGCCACACGGCCTCCGCCCCAACCTGTTGGGTCCTTTGAGCTGCTGGTTTAGCCTCTCTGAGACTTGCATTTCCTTACCTCTAAAATGGGGATACTGCCCGCCAAGGAACCTCTGTACCTGATGGCACGCAGGGGCACTGGAGAACATGCCGCCCAGCCCCCAATCCAGCTCTGAGCACAGCGGGTCTTCTCGTGGCAGAGAACCCAAGACAGGAGCGATCTGCGAGGGCCGATGCTGACTGCAAGGTGATGTGCCCTTCTCTTCCCTACTCAGGCCACACACAGAAGGAGGGGTCTCTCTTTTCAGCCACAACATGGACTCCTTCCTACCTCCCATCAAGTCTGGACAGTGAATGTCATCCACTGAAAGGTGTGGGTGTAAAAAGAGGTTTGTTGAAATGTGTGACTTCTCATTCGGCCCTCCCAGTCGAGGTGGGTCACCTCTGTCATGGATAGCCATGTACCCAACCCCTATCTGAGCCCTTCCCTCTTCTTCTTCTTCTTGCATGTTCCCTCTTCTTCCCTCTTCCCTCTTCTTCTTCTTCTTGCATGTTTCAGCAAAGGTGAAAACCCAGAGAAGGATTCCTGACCCGAGGGTTTCAGATTTCTTCTGGGCTCTGGTGGCTTTTCTGAACTCTATGAAACCTTGTGACACAGCGTGTGTGTGTGTGTGTGTGTGTGTGTGTGTGTGTGTGAGAGAGAGAGAGAGACAGAGACAGAGACAGAGACAGAGACAGAGAGACAAAGACAAATGAGAATACTTTTGGAGAGAGCACCTGTAGCTGTCAATGCAATGCTATGATGCAGTGATTTCCCCATGGAATGTCATTATAGAATTCAATCCCAGGGTGCCTGGGGGGCTCAGTCGGTTTGCTTAACCTTCAGCTCCAGTCATGATGCCAGGGTCCTGGGATCAAGCCCAGTGTCCGGCTCCCTGCTCAGCAGGGAGTCTGCTTCTCCCTTTACCCCTCCTCCTGCCCCCCCCACTCATGATCTCTCTCTCTCTCTCTCTCTCTCTCTCTCAGATAAATAAATTTTTAAAAATCTTTAAAAAAATTGATAGAAGTCAGTCACATGCTCTCAGGGATGGAATGGTCCCCGCGGGGAACAGAGCTCACCTTTGGCCCACACAGCCCTAACCCACTTTGTCTTCCTTACCTATGTGATATTGGACAAGGCATCTCATCTCTCTGACTCCTGTTCCCCACCTACAAAACGAAGAAGTTGTGAGGGGGTTTCAGCCTGTGCCTAAGGGGCTCCAGATGACACAGGGAAGTGTGGTGGCTGGGGACAGGACGAGGGCGACACTTCCATCCAACCAGAGCAGCTCTGGCTCTCATAGAACCTACAAGAGGTCTTCTTTGAGTCAATGTCTCTGTAGCTTAATGCCAAAATTAAAACAAAGCCCTGGCACAACTGATTGCTCAGGTCCTTTCTAGCGCCGAGTCTGGGCTCTGGCCTACACCAAGGTGCTCTGGCTGGTCTTTAATCCTTAGCGGAATCTGAGCCTTCCAGTTAAGAGCCAGGTGTCTGGGCAGATACTGGCTCTGCCTCTTACTAAGCACCACGGCCTTAAGTATGTTGCCTAAAGCCTCCTGCTCCCCCATCTATAAACTACACATACCTACCTCATGGGATCATTGCAATCATTAGACAAACTAAAACAAGAAATAACGAGTGCTGGTGAGGATGGGGACAAAAGGGAACCCTCGCGCACTGTTGGTGGGAATGTAAATTGGTGCAGCCACTGGAAAACAGGACGGAGGTCCCTTAAAAAATTAAAAATAGAACTACCCCACAATCCAGCAATTCTTCTCTTGGGTATTATCTGCAGAAAGTGAAAACACTAACTCAAAAAGATCTATGCGCCCTGATGCTTGGTGCAGCATTATTTACAATAACCAAAACATGGAAACAAACTAAGTGTCTATCAGTGGATGAATGGACAAAGACTTGGGGTATGTTTATATGGTGAGATATTATTTAGCCATTTAAAAAGAAGGAAATGTTGCTATTTCAATGATACGGATGGACCTTGAGGGCACTGGGAGAAGTGAAATAAGTCAGACAGAGAAAGACAAATACCATATGATCTCACTTATATGTAGAATCTAAACAAAACAAAACACAAAAACTGAACTCATAGATACAGAGAACACACTGGTGGTTACCAGAGGCAGGGGTTGGACAAACTGGGTAAAGGTGGTCAAAAGGTACAAACTTCTGGTTATAAAATAAGTAAGTCCTAGGGATGTAATGTACAGCATAGTGACTCTAGTTAAAACACTATGTTGTGTATTTGCAAGTTGCTAAGAGGATAGATCTTAAGATCTCATAGATCTCAACAGATCTCATCGCAAGAAAAAAATTGTCGCCATATGTGGTGATGAATGCTAACTAGACTTATTGTGGGGATCATTTCACAATGCACACAAATATTGAATCATTATGTTGCATATCCGAAACTAATATAATGCTATAGGTCAATTATAACTCAATTAAAAACAAACCAATAAATCTAAGCCATCTTGCTAGACACACAGCAAGTGCTTAGAAATGTGAGAGCTATTTTCTGTCTCAGATTCGAGCACAAGGCCTCAAATGTGGAAGTCAATAAATACCAGTTGAATAAATGAGGGAGTAAAAGAACAAATTTCTGGAGTCCAAAATTCCATGAATTGACTCTCTAAGTGAGCACCACTCACTATATTAGTCCAGTGCTTTGCAAGCTTCAATTTGCACACAAGTCACCTGGGAACCTTATTAAAATAAGGAATCTGATTCAGCAGGTCTCAGATGGCGCTGGGCCTCCACATTCCTAGGTTCCCAGATGAGGCCAGTGCCACTAGGGTGTGGCCACACTTTGAGTTGTAAGCCATGGGTCCCTTGTGGGTCATGGTCTTTCGTGTGCAGGCTTTCTATCTGCAGTTAACGATCTGCTCAGGACCCTGGGTAGACTGGGTGCTATTTATTGGCCACGGGGCTACCAAACCCAGAGCACTGTTGAGCTGGGTTCTCAGGAACTGATAGGGGAGTCAGTGTGAAACCCTGAGCTTACATCTGGGCTCTAGCCCAAAATGATGTTGGGCAAGTCCCTCAGCCTCTCTGGGGCTCAGTGCCTTCATTTGTAGAGTGAGTTCAGCAACACCCTCCATGCCAAGCTCTCAGAACAGCTGCAGGGGTAAAAAGTGACAACTGAGGGGACCTTCCAGGGGTGAGGGGCTGTGATTAACTGGAGGGCTTCATGTCCAAGTTCTCCTCTTTCCCCCCTGCAGTCTTCCTCCAAGGGAAACTGACAAGCCCTGTTGTTTGCATAATGGCAGGAAGGGGCCAGGAGAGGAAGTGAGGTCGCTAAATTTAGCAGGTGCTTACGCCCCCTCACCCAAGGCTCAGCCCACGCATTTCACCATGAGTAGGTGCCTTTCTATATTTAACTTCAGCCTGCACCTTCCACTTGAGCTCTGACACTAAAAACCCCAGGAGGATGTGGTGAGGAGGGAAGGGAAGTTCACAAAATGTGATCAGGGGCTGACATCACATGAGGTACCATCTGCGCCTTCAGGTGTGTGTTCTTCCTGGAAGAACCAGAAAGGTTCTTCAGCTTCTCCCCCCTTTCTTGCTCTGGGAGTGTAAGACTCATCTGGCCAAAGTGTGGCCAGAGACCACACTGCCCTTTGGAACAACAGCACTGAGTAGGGGCCAGGGGACCACTCGGAAGTCCAGCAGGAGTCACAGAAGGCAGGGAATGTCAGATGCCCTTCATGCGCCAGGCACAGTGCTAGGCCCATTCACATGGGTGACCTAGTTCAACCCACACAACAGCACTGCTCCACAACTTCATACTCAGGCTATGGGCAAAGGGAGGTGCTGGGAGCCTGAGAGAGGGGAGAACCCAGGCCGCTTGCCAGGTCCCTGTCCTGAGTCCGCACTAAACCCATCTTGTCTCCCATACCAGAGGCTGTCGGGGAGCCCAGGGGTTCCCGTCTCACCCGCATCCTCGGTCAGGGGAGTGATCTCGAGTTAGTCACTCCTCTTCTTGGGGTCTCAATTCTTCGCTTGTAAAACAAACCTCCTGGCCTGGGTCTGTCTCATTCCTGAATGTCTTCTTGATGACATCAGAATCGGATGGTCAGAGGAAGTGACAGTAAATCCTGGGATAAGCCTCCAACTTTCAAGCCATGGGCTGACCTCTACCCTTTGCTTATGTGCTAGTCAGCACACATGAGTCTGATGCAGGGCCCGGGGGAGGCCGCTCACCACTCCTCATTCTTCCGGGGAACTTTCATGGAAGGCCTCTATGCTGAGCAGTCCAACACACCCTAAAGGGACTGAGATAAAATGTGGTTCCCATACCAGAGTTCACCACCAAATAGGGGTGAAAGCCGCAGGAAAAGATTGTGCAGTGTCACGATGTGGTCCAGTGGAGTCATGGAGGCTGTGCAGAGCACAGAGGCTGGGGCCTAACCCAGCCTACAGGGGTTGGGGAAAAGGACCAGTGGGAAGAAGACAAAATAAACATCCATGGTCTAGGCCAGCAGTCCTCAAAGTGTGGTTCCCGCATCAGCATCATCTGGGAACTTGTTAAGAATGCACATCTGGGGATGCCTGGGTGGCTCAGTTGGTTAAGCATCTGCCTTCAGCTCAGGTCATGATCCCAGGGTCCTGGAATCCAGTCCCACATCGCTTGGGCTCCTTGCTCAGTGGGGAGCCTGCTTCTCCCTCTGCCTGCCGCTCCCTCTGTTTGTGCATGTGCTCTCTCTCTCTCTCTGGCAAATAAATGAATAAAATCTTTTAAAAAAAAAGAGAGAATGCACATCTGGGAACCCCCACCATCCCAGACCTACTGAATCGGCAGTGTGTGTTTTAACAGGCCCTGCAGGTGATCTGGAGACTCTGATTTTGAGAGTTTGAGAGTCATTGGTTTGGGGGGCCCAAGGGGGTTGGAAGACAGCAAAACCTTGAACTGTTGGCTCTCTAGGTCCTATTCAGAGCTTGGCTGGAAAAGTAACAGTTCAGGCAAGTGGTCTGAAAAATATGTCCTCCATTCTCTCCACTAGACAACATAAATGCCCCCTTTATAGGGGGCTATGTTAGATTTCTGGAAAGCTCTGCATCTGGACATCTTGCCACATCACAGGTGGTTATTTATCGGGGCTCTGCCCTGGGCTGTGATCGAGGATGGTGACAAGAAACATGCATAGGAAGGCCATGTCTGGATTGCTGGAAAATGGTTGGTTTTGATCCAGTTACATAAAGCTTCTTCTATAAAACTCACATTGAGAAGACAGTGGCAAATAACATCTTGGCAAAGACTTTCTAAAAATGACAACACCCAGTGTTGGTGAGTGTGTGGGGAAAAGACATACTCACACGTTTCTGGTAAGCATGGAAATTGATACTGCCTTTCTGGAGAAATAGCCGCCAAAAGCTTTGAAAAATGTACATCCCCCGACCCAGCAACTCAATTTTAGAAATTAATCCTAAGGAAACAATCACAACTATGCTTAAGCATTTCACTTCAGGGATATTCACCTTAGTATTGTTTGTTATAAAAATTGGAAACAACCTAAATGTTTAAAATAAGGAAATGTGGGGCATCTGGGTGGCTCAGTTGGTTAAGCATCTGCCTTCAGCTCAGCTGAAGGGTCCTAGGATCAAGCCCTGTGTTGGGCTCCCTGCTCAATGGGGAGTCTGCTTCTCCCTCTCCTGCTCCCCCTGCTTGTACACTCTTTCTCTCTCTGTCAAGTAAATAAATAAAATAAAACAAGGAGTTGATTGTGAGGTGGCCATTCATTCATTCATTCATTCACTCATCGGATATTTACTGAGTACTCTCTATATGCCAGGCAGTGTATTAATCCTAGTGATATAGCAGTAGGTAAATAAAGGAATAAAATGTTTGTTCTTCTAGGAGGGAAGACAACCAATTAACAAAAAAGCAAGTACAACACACACAGTGTGTCAGTGGCTGATGGGTACCATGAGGAAACAGGGCAGTGAAGGCAACGCTGGGGTGGGTGTTCCAATTTGGAACAGGAGGAGGTAAGGGAGCCAACTGTGTGGATGTCTGGGGACCTGCTTCAGGCAGAGGGAACTGTCTTTCAGACAGATGGAGACAGGAAAAGAGACCAAGGTCATGGCGCTTTCTGCCATGGGTGTTTGAGGAAGGGCAGGGATGCCACGGGGCTAAGGCAGAGACTGAGCAGAGATCGTGGGCACGTGGACATGAGGACCATGCAGGCCACTCAGGAACCCTGGCTTTGATTCTGGTGAGAAGGGAGGATTTGGAGCATTGAAGAGACTCTGACTCGTGCGTCAGACAACCTTCTGGCTTCTGGCTTGAGAACAGATCCTCGGGGACCGGCAGAGAAGCTGGGACACCGTTAGAAGGCTATTGCGATAGTCCGTGTGAGAGACAGCAGCACACAAACCAGCGTTAGTGACAACAAAGGTGACACGTGTTCAACTTCTGAATGAGTTTTGAAGGTGCATCTGGGCTCTTCTGTGGAAGGATGTCTGTCTGCCTGGAGATGACATGTGGTGGGCTGAACAGATGATTACATCTCTAGGAACTGAGAACAAGAACAAGCAAGGAAGAGGGAGTGCCGTGTCGTCGATGGAGGGAAAGGAGTCATCGCTGGATCCACGCAAGCCTGTCTTCTGTCTCTGTTGGGCATTTCTGAAACCTGAGACATGAAGCTGCATGTCACGCAGCTACCAAACTTTTATACCTAACATCTGAGAGCCCTCGCTGCCTGCCTAGATTTTTAAAGGCAAAGAAATGCAATTTACAATCAGGATGTGATATAATTTTTCAGTTATCAGATAGGCAAAGATTTAACAAGAATGATAAGAGCCGGGGCTGGTGTGGGTGTGTGGAAACAGCACCCCCCTACATTGTTCGCAGAAGCTTACATTATTAGTGCTACCTTTGGGGGGCACTTGGGTAACATAGCATCAAAGTCCTCTCAAAAGTTCTTGCCAAAGGAACTAGAACAACTAAGATGATTTTGAAAAAGGAAAATAAAAACGAGAGGAGTCACGCTACCTGATTTGGAGGCTGACTGTATAATTAGAGCAATCAAGACTCAGAATATTGGCAGAAGGATGCATCCATACATTACACTGGAACAGCCAACCCAGAAGTGACTCTGCATAAGAACAGATTGGACAAAGGAGCAAAACACAATTCCACAAAGTAAAGACAGTCTTTTCAACAAGTGGTGCTGGAACAACTCGATTAGCCACAGGCAAAAGCAGTGGGGCTCAACCCAAACCACAGACAGTCCTTCATACCGGATTTAACTCAAAATGGGTCAGAGATTTAAACATAAAATGTAAAACTACAAACTTCAAGAAATAACATAGGAGAAAATATTCCAAACTCAGAGCTCAGTGAAAAGTTCCCAGACATGACATCAAAAGCATCATCCAGAAAAGATAAAAAAAAAAATCAATAAATCGGACCTCATCACAATGAAAACCTTTTGCTCTGCAAAAGACCCTAGAAAGGGGATGAAAAGACTAGCTACAGACTGGGAGGAAATATTTGCAAACTACATTATCTGACAAACAGCTAGTATATAGAACATATAAAGAACTCTCAAAACCCAACGGTGAAAATAATAATCCAATTAGAAAATGGGCAAAAGACATGAACAAACACTTCCCCAAAGAGGATATGCAAAGACAATAAGCACATGAACAAATATTCAATATCATTAGCCATTAGCCAAGTGCAAAGTAAAACCACACACAAAAATCACAACACAGGCATTAAAACAGCTAAAGTTAAAAGTAGTGAAAATACCAAATGCTGGCAAGGATGTAGAAAAACTGGTCTTTCATACATTGCTGGTGGGAATGTAAAATGGTACACCCACTCTGAAAGACAGTTTGGCATTCTCTTAAAAAACTGAATGTACACTTAGCATATGATCCAACAATAGATACAAACTTCTACCCACGTAACCTGTACACAAGTATTCACAGAAGCCTAACTGGTAAAAAGCCAACCCTGCCCTTCAAAAGGTGAATAGTTAAACTGTGGTTACATAAAATATTATTCAGCAATTTTTTAAAAAAGGAATAGGCTATTGATACACACAACTACCTGGATAAACCTCAAGGACAATATGCTGAGTAAAAAAAAGACAACACTCACAAGAGGTCAGATAATGTATGATTCAATTTACATAACATTCTCAAAATGACTGAGTTGTAGAGATGGAGAACAGATTAGTGGCTGTCGGCAGCTGGAAATGGTTGGAGGGAGAGGGGTGGCTATGACTAGGAAGAGTTAGCATGACGGAGATCTTTGGGGTGATGGAATAGTTCTGTATCTTGATTTGGGTGGCAGTTCCATGAATCTATATGTGTGATAAAATGACACAGAACCATAGGCACACATTGTAATAATGTCAATTCCTGGTTTCGCTATTGTACTACAGTTATGTAAGATGCAACCATGGGGGAAAACTTGATGCAAGGTATGTGGGACCTCCAGGTACCATCTTTGCAACTTCCTGTGAATCTGGAATTTACATTTCAAAATAAAAAGTGTTCTTGAAAAAAGAAATAGGAACTATCCTGAAAACAGAAAAGGAAGCATATGCCCTTTGACCTCAAAACTCCACTTCTATGGATTTATCTACATTCATTGATATGGAGAGACATTCACAATACACTATTAAGGGAAAAAAACCGCTTAAAAGAAGTACGCAGTTTTTGAGGGTTTTTTTCCCCAAGTTTATGCAAATATATCAGCTGCAATCTCCATAAGGTCTGCATCATTAACTCCCGGATTCCTAGCTCCCAGGAAAGTGCATGACACAGAGAAGGCACTCAATACATATTTGTTGAGTAAACATGTAAGACACACATATTTGCACAGGAAAACGTCTAGAAAGTTCTACAACATGTTATTAGTAATCGTTACCTCAAAGTAGAGGGATTTGGATTAATTAGTTATATTCCCTTCAGTTGATTTGTATTTTCTACTCTTTAGTGATGATAATTATGTATTATTCATAGACTATATTTTTTAAAAGTCAACAATTACAAACAAAGTGTAGAATGTTCTGTGGTGCCCTCCAGTCTGAACTGGACAAATCTAGGGTCGATATGGTCGGGCCACACTCAACCAGGGCTGCCCACCCCAGAAGGTTTTGTGAGGCCCCCCAGGCCATCCACAAGGACTCGGTTTCCAGGACTTTGGTCTGAAGGACACCATGTTGAAAGTGAGAAATCTTGTAAGAGATTTGAACAGTGAGGACCCCAAAGAGCCAGAGAGTTGACGGGCTGACATTCAGAGCAGGAGCAGTGCTGGATATGGGGTCTATGGGGAACGGGTGGGAAAGTGTCAGCCTTGGGGCAAATCTGCTCTAGACACAAGCTGAGGGCAGGTGCAGGATGGAAATCTGCAAATGCGTCTATCCACCAGACTCTCATGCATGGCCTTCAACACTGCAGTACGCCAGGGCCATGGTTCCCAAAGATTCATCTGAAGAGAGGCTACACCACAATTTCCAGGAAGCTTCATAAAATATAGGGGACCTGAACCTGAACCTCTGGGGATCAGGCCCAGGAATGTGTCATTTTATAAAACGTCCTGCGTGACTGTGATGTACAGAAGAGCTGGGAGACTCCAGGCTGGAGGCAGAAATCCAAAACAGTATGATGCTGGACAGATAGACTAGTTGTTGCTTTGCTCTTTGTGCTGACGTGGCATAAGACCTGATGATCATGGCTTTGTAAGAAGCCTTTTCTCCAAAGAGTTCAGGGAATTTTAAGGACAGTCCTGGAATCTTAGACACCTCCCCTTTAAGAGAACCAAGGCTATGGTCCCCAATGCTTCCCATTAGAGTACTGTGACCCTCTGCTTTCCCAAAAAGAACTCACTTTCCCAAGGAGCCCCCCTCACTCCCTCTTGTGTCTATTGTGGTCTGCTTTCCATCTCTAGGAATTTACCTATTCTGGGTATTCTGTGTCACTGGAATAATACAATATGGGATCTCGTGTCTGTCTTCTTCCACTTAGAGTGTCTTCAGGGTTCATCCGTGTTGTAGCTTATGAAGAATTTCACCCCTTTTATGGCTGAATACAATTCCATTGGATGAATATACCACATTTTGTTTATCTGCTCATCTGTTGATCGATATTTGGGGTCTTTCTGCATTTTGGCTACTGTAAATAGGGCTTCTATGAACATTGATGCATAAGTTTTGGTTTGAACACCTGTTTTCCAATCTTTGGGGTACATACCCAGGAAGGAAGTTGCTAGTTCACATGGTAACCATAGGTTTAACTTATTCAGGAACCTCCAAAGTGTTTTCCACTCTCACTCACTCTTGCAAGGCACCCAGCATCCCAGCCTGTGCCCTGGCATCTTGGGAGATGATGCCAGAGTTAAAAGATCTGGGGGGTCAGGAGACTTGGTTACAGGTGTGACTGTGACCCCTACAAGCTGTGAAGCCATGTACTGGTCATTCACAGCTTTGTACCTTGGTTTCCCTGTAAGGATCTCACAGGGTGTCCTGAATCTTGAGCCAGACATTAACCGAGATTAAGGATGAGAGCAGTAGAGCAGAGGCGGGGGCAAGGGCTCTGCCCGGCCCCATCACTCAGTGATCACAGTCCCTGGGTAGTTGGAAAGCCTCAGTTTCATCATCTATGCAATGGGGTGAATAAAAGGACCTGCCCCCATGGGACCACTGTATTACATTAGTCAGTTCATGTAAAACAGTAGCTGCAAAGCCATCCCAACTTAGCTACTGCTCTGAAATGTTGCCACCTATTAGCAATCCTGGTAGCAAGGGACACATGCTTGCTTTCTCAGCTTGCACCCTATTCATACCACCCCTCTTCACTTTCTCTGCTTCTCTCTCTAGGCTTCTCCGATGGGACCCTTCTCTCTCACAAGGATAGGTCGATGCACAACTGACCTCTGGATTAATCCTTCCTCTGTGTTCCATGCTTCTTTGTGCAACCTTTATTACCTTCAACCTGAGTGTAGACTCTAGCTTGATCTTTTTGTGCATCTCCTCTAGGGCCTATTATACAGTAGGTACTCAATAAATGCTTGTTGGCTGAATAAAGGAAAGAAGGAATTTTTTTTCCACCAGGGCATTGGCCCTGGAGCTGGTCATGACATAGGGACCTGGGCCTTTGGGGTCCTCTCCCATCCCGGGAGCAAGAATGTGCCAGAATCCTCCCACAATGCCTCTCCCCAGCCCGGCCATCCGACAAGCAGTAGAGTCAGAGGTCATGTCAGGATCCAGGAGTGAGCAGAGCAGAGCAGTGACAAGGCTCAGCCACCTGTCCCCACTCTTGTGTCTCAGAAGGTGGTGAGGAGCAGACATGGGCCCTCCTGCCCTGGCCTTCAGCCCTGCCCCATCTGTCCCCTACTTGATCTTCCCTCTCAAGTATAGGCCATGCTCTTTGTTGAAAATCAAAGATGCTCTGGGAGAAAGTGCGTGTGGCCAGACCTGGAGGCACTGAGATGGCTATTCTAGTGGGGCAGGTGATGGGGACACTTGGAAAAAACATTACTGGTGAAGGGATCCTAACAGAGAGAGGTCCTGGCCGGTGTGTGTATGTGCACGTGTGCATGCACACATGTATGTCTGTGTGTGTGTGCCTGTGTGTGCCTGTGTGTGCGTGTGTGAAGGTAGTGGAAGCTGTCTCTCCTTCCCAGAGCCCAGCCAGCTTAATCGTGCAGAAGCAGCATAGTCTGGGCAGCGGGGGCTGCACACCTGCCGATGGTGACAGGACGCCTGAGAATGTGAACACTAACACGCTAACTGGAGGCCAAGTTCAAGGAGAGTTCACACATCAACAGTGCCACAGTCACCTTGGGCACCTTCCCTCGGGCCCATCCATTGATGCCCTGGGAGTCAGGAGCCTTCTCTTTCACACCACTTTCTCATCTCTGCTCTGAGCTGCCACTGTCAGCTGAGATGCACGCTCAGGGGACACACTGCGGACAGCCTGCCCCATCCCGAGGCCTCTGTTCCCCAAGGACATGGCCTGGAACCCTGGGGCAGCTGTCCTCCCCAGCCGCTGCTCCCCTCCTGCTTGGGGCTCCCGGGAATCTTTCCCCTAACCACCACACTCGGTCTGGCTTGCTGTGTCCCTCCCAGGGAGCGCTCCTCCTCTCCCACACTTGCTTGGCCCTGCCACCTGCTTCCATTTCCAGCTGGATGCCCCACCTCCCCGAGCAGCCCCAGCTCTGTGCCCCCTAGAGCCTGAGCACCCTTCGCTCTTTAGACCCGTGGTCTCCAAATGTGGCACATATGCCCATTCTTATGGGCACAGGAAGAAAATACCAGGGCTGCCGTTCCCATTGTTTTCATCACATCCTTCTACAACTCCTAGTTTTTACATGTTTTAGTAGGGACAAAATGTATTAACACAGTAGTTCAATTTATAAGTAAATAAAAAATGTGGATGCTGGTGCGTGGTCTTAGAAACACTTTTCTAGAGGAGTATACAGTCAATAAAGTTTGGAGACCATTCTAAAGGAGGTAAGACACATATAGTGATAACTCTAATTCTGTGTTTGGTGACAAATGCCAGGATAAGGGTGAAGGTTCAATGCAGTACAAGTTCAGAAAGCATGTGATTGTCACCAACAGAAGGTGGGAGGAGAATCAGAGACATCTTCCTAGAAGGGGTGGCTTTGGGGCTGAATGTTGAAGGACAGGATGTGGCCTGTGGCCATGGGAGGGAAGGGCTGGCCCCCTCGGGTGGAAGACACTTATGGGAGCAAGGACGCCGGGGCTGGGAATGAGAAGCACACAGTGGGCACCGGGCCCGGGGTCCTCAGCATCAGGCTAAAAGCAGGAACGGATGGGATATGAAGGGCGAGCTGGGAGCAGACGAATATGCAGAATATCAGAAGGAGCTCTGAATATGCAAGGGGTGTTCAGGGAATGCACAGGAGAAAGGGAAAACAAGGGCAAGCCAGTTCTGAGGAGGGAAGAGATGCAGCCCAACTGGGTTTGGGAATCTGAGCATGGGAGGGGAGTATGAGACAGGCTGGGGGGACTGGATGGCTAGTTGGGAGATGGAAGGTGATTGTCACACCCAGCACAGAGGCCCTGAACTTCAAAGAGAAGAAGGCAGAAAGGAAAGGAGGCGGGTGTGGGGAACACCAGAGAAGCCGCGTCAAAGAAACGTTGTAACTTCTGGAAAAGCAGGGGTAAGCTGAGGACAGGAAGGGCAAGGGAGGCTCACCCTTCAATGCCCAGCTACCGGAGGTACCGGAGGGATGGCAGCAGGTGGGGCCCGGGAAATGGAATGCTGTTGTATAGAGCAACGACCTGAAGGTTAGAGGGTCTGGGTTGCTGGGTTGGTGGTTTGTATAAAAAAGATGAGTTCCCCAAGGGCTAAAGCTTTTGGTGGGAACCTTTATGATGGAAATAGGTCTCCATCTTCATTCTACAAATATTTTTGCATACCTTCTATGGGAAAAACATCGAGCCAGACACTGGAGACCTAGGGAGGCAGCAGAAATGCTGTCCCTGTCCTCAGGGGTCCCCTGTCCCATAGGGAGACAGCCCCATGGAGAAGTTTTTGACAATCCGTCAGCTGAGGGCTCCAACACGACCCCAGACGAGGCTTCACAGAGGTGACATTTTACACTTGGCCCTGGCTCAGTAGACAGAGCTGTGTCCTGAGAGCAAAGCCAACCTTTCTTCATGACTCAAGGTCATGGTAATAATCAGCTTTTAGGCCATCATCATGGCATGGGTGGCATGGATCAGTGACTGAATTGGCATGGGTGCTGGGTGCCCATGACCTCGCATTTTCAGAGAAAACCAGGGCATCAATTGTGTTACCCTCTGCCAAGCAAGCCAAACTCAGAGTGTGCAGTGCATGGCATTTGGATTTGCAACCCCTCTCACTCTTGTCTCTCAGGCTTCTTGCATGTCCTTTCATGTATTTCTGGATTTGGGGAGCTCCCAAAAATTTGTGGGGAGAAGGGCTCCAGCCTTCTGAGTGCTGGAAAAGCCTAACTGAGCAGTCTGACTTGTTTTAATTAATTTTTCCCCCTCCCTGGTCCCATCAGCCTTGTTCCTTTTTCCACCTTCCTCATCCCCCCAACTATTTATAAGCCCCTCTTCCCTCAGTCTACAACCCTGTTCCTTTCTCACTCTTTGAGTTCTTCCTTGTAAGGTCTCCCCAGGGAGGGAGGTCCCCCACCATCCAGCCCCAGACTCATGTCCTATTGCTTAACCCTGACATATCCTGACACTTAGCCCAGTGGAAATGGCACGAGCTTTCCAGTCAGCCAGATGTCAGTCAGCACTTGGCTCTTACACCTACTAGCTGAGTGTCTTTGGGAAGATCTCTGAGCCTTGTACCCTTAAGAGCAATATGGTTTGCCACAGTATTTTTTGTTTACAAGTTAACCTTTAGTGTTGATTCATTTTATAGTCTGTGTCACAAATAATGTGTCGGTAAAATTAAGGCAAGAAGCAAATTGAAATTAGATTTTTACCTCTAGACCTAAGCAAGGCTCTTGCTGGACAACCCTGTGTACAATCATGACCCCACACCTTCCCAGTCCCCTTTTCCACCTTCCCCATGGCACTTACCATGTATGACAAGCTATACATCAATCTCATTGTCTTCCGTGTCCTGTCATTCTACCCGCCTAGAATGTAAGCTCCACGAGGGCAGGGATTTCTCTGTTTTGTTCCCTGCTATATCCTCAGAACCTTGGACAGTTCTTTATGCATAATAAACACTCAGAAAGCATTTACTGGTGACTGGATAAATGAATGACTATCATGGGGCTGTTTGGAAAGCCAATGAGATAATGCTTGTAAAGTGCCTGGTACAAAGCCTGACATCTAGTGGGTGCTCAGTAATGCCAATCCCCTTCCAGTTTCCCATCCCTTTGCTTTTCTCCTCCTGTTTGGCAGTAAGGACTTCATGTACTGGCATCTCCTTTGGGGGAGTGCCCTTGCCTAGACAATGCCTGCTCCTTCTTTCTTCCCAAGTGTCCCTCCAAGCCTGCCCAGACCCACACTGGCTGAGATATGCCTCCTGTGACAGTTTGCTCCTGCCCTCACCTCTTGCTGGGCTTGGTCCAGTGTGTGTTAGGAACCCAAGAATAAACAGGAGCATGGATTCTCTGAGCTGGAAGCACTTTTGATCATCTGGCCTCAACTCTTCCATCCTTGGTAGCATCTCCTTCCATTAGATTACATTTGTCAGGAGATGAACAGGAAGCTTCAGGCTGAGTTTGCTCAGGATTCATTATTACCTTATTCTTCTTAGCTCTGTTTATCCTTTCATCTCATGAAGGTATTTGGAGTAGAAAATAGAAAATATCATTCTCTCTCACTTTACAGATGGAGAAACTGAGGTCAAAAAAACTAAAAAACTTGCCTCCTAGGCCTGGCTCTGAGCCAAGCTGCTCTCCGTTCCCTCAGGCTAACTTATAAACGCTCATGTAAACTTCCCATGGAAACAAGTCGGGCACTTCTACCAATTTACAAATTTGCAGAATTATAAAACATTGGTGCTAGAATTGACCTTAACACGCAAGGCAGTCAGCTCCTTGGATGTATAGACCCTTGTTAGCCAGCTTCCTTTCTTACAAAGCGAAAGCTGCCTTCTTGGGGATGAGAGGAACTCCTTTTGTGGGCCAGGAGGAAACCCACTGGTCCAGAAGGAACTGCCTTTGTCTCATCCACACTGAGAGCTGCTGCCTCTGGAAGTTGGCAGAGAGGAAGCTGCAGGGTTTTGACCTAGGCTATTCCACATGTAATTTCAACAGTTCACTAGAAGTCTGAAACCTGCCCTGTTGGCTTTTCTGAGCCCAATTAAAAAGGTTCCAGTGAAATCTGATCTCTGAGCTCAGGGCTTTTCCTCAGGGCCTTAGGCCAGCGGCATGCTCAGACATCCAGCTGGTCTCCCCACAGACTCCTCATTGCAGCCATTGCAGGAAAGAAGAGCCTTGTGATGTTAGGAAGTCCCATTGACCTCATGTCCATTCTGCTGCAGAAGCACTTGGCCAAGGTGTTGCAATGCAAGTCCTTTATGACCAGTCTCTCTTACCATCACGGCCCCAGGAGGTTGAAAATCACGCACCAAATGGTTCTTTTTTGCAGCAAGAATCATTTCTTCCACTCCTTAACTTTCAGGGATCTCAGGCCCTGAAACAACAGAGTATCCAAAGCTGGCCACAGGGATCAGCCTTTGCATGTGGAAAGCAGTGTCCACTTTCCAAAGCATTTCACATGCCTCAGCTCATCTGGTCAGCCCTATGAGGGGGCAGTGACTCGGGGCTACTATAAAGTTGAGCAAGGGGCCACAGAGCAGACAATCAAAAAGCAACTTCATTTTTGTCTTCCCCTGGCCCGTTAAGCCTGTGCTGAAAAGCTGGTTCTCCTCTGCCCCTTGGAAGAAATCCAGTGCACATCCCATAAATTTCCTGGTCACTCTCAGGTGATTAAAAGTTTCTAAGAACCTTGGAGAAAGGACTGATTCTAGCACTGGGGCACAGAAAATTACAAGTCGAGTTGGGAGCATCTTGTAGTGCCAGAAAGTAAGAAAGTGTTTAAAAAAGAAAGGAAGGTGGTGATTAACATAACAATAAAAAATTTTTAAAAAGGAAGGAAGGAAGGAAAGACAAGATGGAGGCTTGTCAGAAGGACACAGGAACCAACCAGAAAAAGCTTCCAATGACCGAAAGTGGAACAATTTGAGTAACAAAACAAATAACGGTAGTATTGTATTATAATTCAAAGAATAAAATAAATATCCACGAGTCCGTACTAATACAAATAACTTACTGAATAAAGAAATAAATGGAGAGAAGGGATAACACTTTCTTACAGAAGAATTCCAAATAGTACACAGGCAAGTGAGGAAAATACAAAATCACTATTAGACACCACAGTAACAATTGCTACAAGCAATATCCACTGATGCATGCTGAAATTGGGGGGTAAAACTTAAAGGAGAAACAGGATATTTGCATAGCCTCAAAGTATCTCTCCTCAAATTCTTTGTAATTACTGTGGTGAGGTTTTTTTTTTCAGATTTTATGTATTACTTATTTGAGAGAGAGCTTGAGTAAGAGAGAGAGCACAGGATCGGGGGGAGCGGGAGAGGGAGACGCAGGCTCCCCGCTGAGCAGGGAGCCAGACACGGGGCTCGATCCCAGGACCCCGGGATCATGACCTGAGCCGAAGGCAGACCCTCAACCGACTGAGCCACCCAGGTGCCCCTACTGTGGTGATTTTAACAGGGGTCTACAAATTCCTTGCTATTCCTCCCTCCCAGAGGTGGGGATTAGTGTCCCCCACCTCGTGCATGGGCCGGATATGACTGGCTTCTAACTCACAGAGTATGGAAAGGGGATGACAGTAACCACACTGTGGGGACAGCTGGTAGACACCACCTGACCAAGTGACCAAAGTAGTAAGTAATGTCGAGGTGGTGCACCCCTGAGGTGATGCAATGAGAAGGGGACAGCACCTCCACGGTATTTTCCGCTAAAATTCAGATTCTCAGTCTAGTCACGAGAACAATAGACCAGGCCGGCATGCTTCAAAAGCATCAGGGTCATGAAGGACAAGAAAAGCCTGAGAAACTGTCACAGAATGAAGGCACCTAAGAAGGCATGACAAGTAAATGCAATGGGGGACCCTGGATGGGACACTGGCACAGGAAAAGGACATTGGTGGGAAAGCCTGAGATGTCAGAACACATGGTCTGTAGCTTAGCTCACGGTATTGTGCCAGTGTTCATTTCTTCGGCTTGACAAACATGCCACAGCCACGCAAGATGCAACTAACATCAGGGGAGCCTGGGCACAGGGTGTACCGGAACTCTCTAGAGCATGCCCTGCCGACAAGGTGTTGCCCCCAACGGGCAAAAGTTGGTAGTTGGGTGGGAAAAAAAAATCTGTTGTGACAATGGTTTGTGGTCACAGGACATAAATTCATATAGAGCCTATCTGTGGTATTAAAATTTCATGGAGGATCAATTATAGAAATGAACATCTAAAAAGGCTCCTGAGGTGGGGCAATAATGAAAAAGGAGGTTGAGACATGCTGCTCTAGAGGGAGAACAGCCCTGTGCAGTTCTTCTGTGAAGGTGAGAGTATGCAAATAAATAAATAAAATGCTCTGGTCACTTGTCCTCATAAAATAGTTCCACTTAAGTCATTAATTCCAGGCCAAACTGGAATAATAATAATAGGGAAAAAAAGGGAAGCTTTAATCAAATTAGAGCTTCTCCCCTTTGCAGCTTGGGCTGGCACAGGCCCTGGGAAAACAGTGTGGTTTGTCATCTTGTCTCCCTGGTGACCCTGTGTCTACCTGTCCCTGCTGGGCTGCCTCTGGCTCCTTCATGGCTCGGGTGGGGGCCACTGCATGAAGTAAGGGGCAGGAGAGGTCGTATCTGTCTCTCTCTGGGCTTGGCAGCTCTTCAAGCTGACTCTTCCTGTCTTGGGAAGTTTGGCTTCTTCAGAGACTCCTGCAGGTCCCTAGGGGGCTCTTCCTGATGCCCCCTCCATGGGTGATGCCATCTCGGGCGGGCCATGTGTGACCTCACGGGTTGTCAGGGCCCACACCTCCAGACTGCGCTCTTGGGGGAAGCTATTAAAAGCGACTCGGGCATGTGCGTTGTCTCTCTGCCGGTACCTACCCACACCTAGGCATGAACAAGAAAATATTTAGCGCCAGTGGCTAAACAGCATCCTCTGCTTCTAATCGCAAGGGCTTCTAATCCTGCTGATAGGAGGGGAGGGGGGGACGGAACAGCTCCCCTGCCTCCTTCTGTGCAGTGGTCCTTGCATCTGAGCCAGCGGCTAAGCCAGCTCAATGTGGATTTTTCTGTTACTTGCTGCCAAACACATCACAGCTCTCAAAGCCAATCCCCGGATGTGCAGGAGAGGTTGAAAGGAAGAAAATGAATGAAAAACAACCGAAAATGAAGGAAATAAAGAAGAGCCAAGAAGATGACAGCTGTCGGAAGTGACAGAGAAGGAGGGTAGAAGCAAAAATGGGATGGTCTCAACAAACCAGAGATCAGTAGTGGCAGAGAATCCAGAGAAGATTTCCTCATGTCCTTACGACATACTGGCACTGCTCTGAGCACCTCAAACGCATCACTTGTCCCAGAGAGCAACCCATCTTACGAAGTTTCTAGGAAACAGGTTCATGGAATTAGAGGGTGATAGAATTGGGACCCGAACTCGGGTCAAGATACAGTCAGGTTCAGACCAGATTCAGGAAACGGCTATTGGTGAGCCCGACGCCGTGCAGGGGGCTTTCCTCCCATCACCCCAGTTTCTCCAGTGCTGGCTCTGTAAGGTAGAGGCTGCCTCCTGCATCCCACAGATGGACAAACAGAGCACAGAAGAGTGAAGTAACTGGCCAAGTGACCAGTGGCACTAAACCTAGAACCCATGTCTTGGGATTTCTAGTCGAATATTCTCTCTGCTTGGCAACTCTGCCTTTTTTCATCTTCAGGAATAAAAGCAAAAAACAACAACATCACAGAGTGCAAAACACTGAAATGACTGCACCGGTCACTAGACTGCTGACCTCCCTGTGTACCAGTGGTACACAGCCACGGCTCAGAGCGTCCTCAAACGCCGCCCTGCCTCCTCCTGTCCAGACACCTGCAGCAAGCCAGCATCTAAAGAGGGAACCTGGGCCTCTGGGAGGCGGTGCTGGTGTCACGGCCTGCATCAGCCTTGGCCAATTGTTCAACGCTTGCAATGCAGTGTCTAATGAACATACATTTCTTTGGTGCCTCCTCTTTTCTAAATAATTGTGTGGCCCTTACCTCCGACACGCACAGATGAGAAAGTTCAGGCCCTGAGAAGACTGCATGGCTAGTTAAGATCTGAGCTGGGCTTGAACCTAAGTCCTCAGACTTTCGGTCACGTTCTTTCCGCTTTCTATGGCCTTTAATCACTCAAATGGAAAAGTTTGCACTATGTAGAGCAAAGAGCTTTAAAACAGATTAGAAAATACTACAGAGCAGGGATGAGTCTTTGTGAAAGAGGCCTGCTAGTTAAAAACAAATTCAACACTATTCGCAAAGATTCTTAGTAGGCCTGAGATTTAACCAAAAGACCAAGAATGTATTAAATGTGTGGTGGATTGAATTAATATTTGTGCTATTTACTCCCTCCTTGCAGTTGCGTTCGACATCCCTACTCTCTGGCATGTCACCTGCCTGAGTGTCCTGGGATCATGTTTCTGCCCTGTTGGCTCTAGGCTTGGTCCTGTGACATGCTTTCTCAATGAGACGCTTGGGGATGATGTTTGCCAGGTCTGAGCAGAAGCTCTTTAGTTGATTGGCAAGTTCACCTTGGCCTCTCTTGAACCTACCCCCTGTAGCAAGAAAACAGTCTGTCTCAGGTTGCACTGCTCCTTCAGCTCGGGTCCCAGAATAGGAAGACACGTGGAAGCATTCGGGGCCCAGAGATGCCACTGTCCTCACGTAAAGTGAGCATGAAATAAATATTTATTCTCATAAGTCATTAATACATTGGGTTGTTTGTCCCTGCAGCATGAGTGGACTGATACACTGGGAGCAAAGGATGCTTTGAAAATTTTAAGAATAAAAATGAATTCAGTATTAGATTTTAAAGGTCTGCTCCTTCTAAGTAAATATCTTTTTTGAGACAGAACCCGGTTACCTAATATGCATGTACTTAGTAGATATTTGGATTTTCCAGAAATACTTTTACACAAACTTTTCAAAAGGGCTTGTAATCAATAAACCATGGACTGTATGTATTATGGAACTCCTGGGGTTTCTAGATAGATTATTCAGAAACAGGGAAAAAAAGTCACATCTTGCCCAATACAAGGAACTGATTCAGAAGATGATTAAGTAATACCTTTAGAGTAAGGACTCTTAGGACCATCAAATTCAACTCAGACCATGTGTGGATTTTCACTTAAGGTTTCACAACTACTATTTTTGGTAAGAGAATATCTAAATCAAAATCTGGTTTGGGGGTTGAAACATGAAAACTTTGAAACAAACACTTATTCACTCATTCCATTTCTCTCTTTCTATCCATCCACTCATCTACCCATCCACCCACACATCCACACATCCATCTATCTATCCATCCAACCATCCATCCACCCATCCATCCACCCACACATCCACACATCCATCTATCTATCCATCCATCCATCCATCCATCCATCCATCCATCCATCCATCCTTCACGATCTTGATATAAGACAAATATCAAAAGCCTCCCTCTTGGTAGTCATTATGGGAGAAGAAATTTCTGTGGAGCATATAAACTTGAATCAAAACAGATTCCCTTAAGAGGAGCTTCAGACATTATACTGTTCTTTCTGGCAGTTGTTGGCTCCAAAAGCTAAAATGAAAGCCTCAAGTTACCCAAACAAGTCTGATACTCTTTCAGATCACCTCAAGGCTCTAGGAGGATGGCAGGCATGGTTTCTATACTTGAGCTTCCAACATGGAGATTCCATGATTTTTATGGATTCACTGTGTGGCAAAATAAGCCACATTGCTCCTGATATCAAACCACCAGAAGGATCAGCAGGTTACTCTGCGGATAACCCGATGCCCCAGGGTTCTGCTTGCTCAGCTATGGAGAGTTCCTGGAACTGTCCCAGAAGTTAAATGTGGACACATATGCCCCTGCACCCAATTTCTATGCGTTCACTGTCGTGATGAATAGATCACAGAAGATCTAGTGCAGGGGGAAATCTACAAATGTTTGGGCTTCCTGCCATTGAAATAACAGTAATGATAAAAGAATGAGCTCCTTGGCATTTAAACAAAGCCCTCAGTCAGAATGTGGACAAAAGGAAAGAGGCTGCCTGATCGGGCCCTGCCCATGTAGTCCACAAAAGAAAATCTAATGGACTCCAGAGTTTTACAAAGGCAAGAAACCTGTTCTTGTCATTGAGGCTGGGGGCCTAGAACTTAAACACCTGCCACATACTCATGGAGAAAAATAAGAGAGCCTTTTCTTGAAAGAGGTGGTGAGCTCAGCAGCATAGACATCTCCTGAGCACGCCCTTTGTGCCAGGCGTCACTGGGCCACATCCCCCCTTGAGCCGGTGTTTAGGGCAATGGTGTGCAGGTGTGGGTGTGTGAGCATGCTCTGGGGGACAGGATCAGGCGGACCTGGCACCTGAGGGAGCTTCCTTCCACTGCTGGCGCTGGGGAACCTGGGTCTGTCTGTGGCTCAGTCTGCCCATCTGTTGATGAAAGGTGGCCCTGTCCTTAAGCAGGTGAAGATGAGCTTGCAGATGAGTCTGTGTGCACTTCAGGGGGTGCTGGCTTTTAGGTGTGCCCGTGGCATTACCCACATCTCGTTGCTTCCTGGCAGTCTTCAGGGTTGGGGCATGAGGTTGTGGCTCCCGTCTGCTTCCAGGAAAGAAGGTGTTCCCCTCCCCATGTGTGACTCTTGTTCATTTAGAGGGCTTCGGAGAAGGGAGTTCTGGGAACAGGCACTCACCCTGCCATCTTTCTGGAAATCCCTTTGGCTGCTTTAAAGACTGAGGGAATACCTGCTATTCCTCCCCCTCTCCTTTCTGGCACCTATCTTTACTGGATGCAGCACATACATTAGGTGGCAGACAGCGAACTAAGTTCCTCCTCTGAGCTCTGTGGCAGTTTTGGGAGGAAACAGAGAGGGCAGGAGGAAGGTGACCCGCCCAAGGCCACATGGACACTGAGCAGTAGCAGGGGGTCCAGCCGGGGACTCGGGCTCCTGATTTGGGTTCCGTTTCCTCGGGCCACTCCTGGAGTGGGCAGGAGAACCGCGGGAGGGGAGAGGCCCTGGCTGGGGCGGGCGGCCCCGGGTGCTGGGGGCCTGCCAGTGTCAGCGCCGAGGCCCATCCAGGGCTCTCCCAGCGGCTCCCCTTGGCCAGCAAGGAGGAAGCTCTGAATCCTGGGCTGTGGCCCAGAGGGAAAGGAAAGGGGCTTCTCTGTGTTTCTGACTGACCCCATGACCATCCAGGAACAAAGCAGGGCCTCACACTACCTCCTGCCACCAGCCTCCACCCAGCTGTTCTGGCCGCGCAGCCCCATCTCCCTGGCCTGTCTGCAGGAACACTGGGCATCTGTCAGCTTTCAGAATCGCGGCTGTGTGCCGAGGGCTCCAGGCCCAGTGGGGAGGGCCCACAGAGCCACAGGCCATCCTGCAAATCTCCAAACCCATCCGCCAGGGAAGCCAAATCCACAGTCCACGATATTTAACCATGATGTGCCCTAACACCCCACTGGGGATGGTTGCTCCCTTCCTTGATCTGATCGAATGAGTTCAAATGCCAGATTACAGCTCAAATGCACGTGCTTGCTGGGTGTGCCGAGGAAACAGCTCCAGGCTAAAGGTCAAGGTAGGTCATTTGCTAGATCTCGCCATGGCTCAGTGTGGTCATGTACCAAAGAGGAACAGGGGAAATTCACTGGAGGAGCTAATGTCTGCCGAGGGCTGCCCTGGGTCAGGCACGCGAGGCTGGTGTCATCCTCACAATAGACCCCCGCGGCCCGGCCCTGCCCTCTGTGAAGACGCCGGGGGACGATGGGCGTGGGATCACCAGAAAGGGTAGAACATGGCCCCACAACAGCGGTGGGCACACACATTCAACAAGCCCGTCGTCCAGCGGGTGGTTCTGGAGCAGCCGCATGTGCCAGTCACTGTGCACAACTGACAAATCCCTGTCTGCCCAGAGCGTACATTCTAGTATATTCGGCAAGGGTGCAAAGACAGCAGGTGATGCTGTCAGTCCTGCATTGACATAGAAGTTGACTTTTCCCCACTGTCAGTAACCAGGGCAGGTGGAGGAGACAAGCCAAGAGAGGTGCTTGTCATTGCCTGGGGTTGGAGTGGCCTGGGTCTGCTCTGTCCTGCCCCCCACCCTGGGCCCCTGGAGTGGCCCTTCTCAGCCCTGCAGGAGAGGGGGATTGCTTCTCTGTCCCAGTGGTCCAGGAACTCAGTGTGCGGCAGGGGACCTGCAGACCTCAGATGCAGAGCCCCAGACATCCGCCACCCCGCCCCATCAGCCCACCCTGAGCTGGCACACCACAGTCCTCTGGCTATAGAGCATCCCTGATGAGGGTACTTGAAATGGCAAGGAATCTCTGGAAATGCAGTGGGGACCCTGTGGTCCCCAGCTATAGGCTTAGCCTTACCCTAGGCAGGCATCCAGTCACATGGGTGGGGGTGGGGCAGGGCAGTGTGACGGCTGGTCCTGCACTGACACTGAATCTCTGTTCTAGGGACTGGGCTCTTGCCTCACTCACTCATTCACTCATTCACTTGTACAAGCAATGTTGATTGAGGAGGACCATGAGGCAGGCACTGTCCTAGGGGTTGGGTATACCCCAGAGGGTAAAACAGGCCAAGTCCCTGCTCTTACAGAGTTTATATTCTAGTGGAGGAGACATATTACTACATATGTCAGCTGGTGACAAGCGGTAAGAAGAAAAGCAAAACAGGGCAAGGGGAACATGGGACATGACAAATAGGGTGGTAAGGAAGAGCTCTCAAAGAAGGAGATACGTGAGCAGATGTGGGAAGGGTGAGAAAGAGCAAGCCAGCTGTACATCTGGGGGAAGAGCATCACAGGCAGAGGCTCACAGCATAGGCATATGGCCATGTACAGGAGTATGCTGGACAGCATGTGAGGGATGGTGAGGAGGACATCCCTGTCAGGCATCTCTGTCCCCTGGGTCTCTGCCCCCTGCTTTGGACGCTCCAGCCCCAGATGATGGCCACCTGCCTGAAGGGCTCTGGTTGCAGCCTGCCCCACCTCCCGGCTTGCCCTCCCCCCACTGCTGCCTGCTGGTGTCTTCCTGAAGGGCCCGGGCTGCCCAGGGGCATCTGTCTGTTGCGCACGTCCCCATGCTCTCCTAGCACCAGAGCAAGGTGGCGGCTGCATATCGGGGTCTGACGGCCTGGATCTTGATCTCAGCCGGCCATTCTCCACTTGGAGACGCCTGGGCAGATTGCCCTTTGTGACTCAGTTTCTTCAACCGGAAAATGGAAGTCCAGGGGCGGTAGTGAGAGCAGATGCATGACCCGTGCAAAGTGCCTCAGGAACAATGCTCAGCAAATATTAGTGGGGAAATATGAAGGCAGCAGAAGTCCTTTCTCCTGCCCTTCTCACCAGGTAAGGGAGGCCAGTGAGGGGTGCATGCCGCACAGGGAGAAAGTAAATGGGCACAAGCTTTGGGGTCAGACAGATGTGGATTTGAGCCCCAGCTGCATGCTCTTGCACAAATGACTTAACCTTTCCTAACCTCATTTTCCTCACTTTAATATGGAGATAGTGTCTGTCTCTCACAGGGTGTGGAAAAGAGTCAACGAAATGACATGAAGAGTCAGTGAAATGACATAAGAGACAATGAAATGACCCAGAACTGGCGCAGGATCAGCCGCTTCCCTGATGGCTGGGACCAGCCCTTCCCGGGAGCTAGTGAGGAGGTTTGAGATGGATGATCAGGACCACAAGAAGCACACTGGAGAGACAAAAAGACCCAGTGGCAGAGGCCCAGAGCCTTGGATGAGGGGCTGGTGGGGGTAGCAAGCAGCAGGCCCTGCGCAGAGAGCCCCACCGCACCACAGAGAGAGCTGGGACCATGCCAGGACCTGGAGCAGCGCTGGGGTAGATGGGGCCTGACCAGGTCACTGTCTGCCAAGTGGGGGGCGGGGCGCATGTGCCAAAGAGGGCACCAGGTGCTGGCACCAAGGGGGGAGTGTCAGCCATTGAACATGACAGGAAGGCGAGTGAGGGCACCTACGGCGCAATCCCGACAAGCCGGACCTGAGCCAGGTAAAGGCTGAGCAGGTGAGGGGCGGGTGGCAAGGACAGTTCCAAGACTGGCTCTGAGGCCGCTCCACATCCATCTTAAAGCGGCTGTGGTTGGGGGCCACCTCCTAATCCTCCCGGTCAGAGCAGGTCCCTTTGGCACTCCTGCAGGAAGGTCTGGGGGAAGGATGGGGGGAGCCCTTCCTCCCACATGGAGCTCAAACCAGAGTCCAAGCAGACACAGAAAGGGACCGGAGGTTCCACCTGACCCCAGGGAGCTTGACCTGATTGTGTCTGGGGCTCAGGAGTCTGAGCAGCTCAGATCAGCAACCAGGTCAGTTCCACAAACACGCACGGAGGGCTCTCTCTTGCAAGCGTGAGCCAGGCAAAGAAGGCAGCATGGGGCTGATTCATGAGGCAGGAACAGCAACTCTCTCCCCAGAGACGCCCAAGACAAGTGTCTGAGAAAGAAAAGGTCACCGTCTGCCAAGTAGGGGGCGGGGCGGGGGGCATGTGGCTAAGCTGGCTGGCTTAGCTCCACCAACATCTGAATGAAGAGCAAGAAGAACAAAAACCGAGAATTTTAATTACAAGTTCTTGCTTCCCCATTGTTCGTAATTCTGTTAATGTCTCTGGATCTCCCAGTGGCGACTGAGAATAAAAATCTCCTAAAACGCAGGGTTAGGTAGTGGGTAGAGAAATTTCCTTTGGCTTTATAGCCAACCGGAGGGAGGAGAGGAGCTGGCTGTGTGCCTTTGGGTAGACCAGGCACGTCTCTGAGCATCTCTTCCCTTTTCTGTTAAAATCAGAGCTTGGAGCAGACCATCTAAGGACCCTGGTATCTGGTGAGTCTACGCCACCGGGCAGGGAAAGTTATTGTCAGGGAAGTTACTGTGTGATGCTGTCCAAGTTAGAAACATCAGGGTCACTTTTAATTCCTCATTAAACCATAAATGCCTTTTTTTAAAAAAGACTTATTTATTTATTTGAGAGAGAGAGAGAGAGAGAGAGCGCACATGTGTGAGCAGGGGGAGGGGCAGAGGGAGAAGACTCTCGGGCAGACTCCCCGCTGAGCACAGAGCCCAGGGCTCAATCCCAGGACCCCAAGAGCACAACCTGAGTTGAAATCAAGAGTCAGCCACTTAACTGACTGAGACACCACCCAGGCACCGCTCTTTTTTTAAATAAATACTATTTCTTCATGATCTCCTTAACCAGCTCAATAAATGGTCATTGACATGAAATAAACCTGCTAAATCCAAATGGTTCCTCATTCTGTCTACTCTACCCTCTTAAAGAACTCTGGAAGCTGCTGCCTCTTTTCCACACAAGTGCCTCCATTCAACTCTGTGTCCTAGTAGGACCACAGTGACGATTTCCACTGTCTTGCCTCCAGCTTGCTGGTGTCCATCTCACCCTGAGACCATCCTCCACACAGCCCTGGGGTGAGCTCTTCCACCTTACAACGGCTCTTTAAAACCCTTCTGTGGTTTCTCAGGGTCAGTGGGACAGAGAAGGTGTGCTGGCCCTCATGACGGGCCCCTGCTTCCACCCCCTCCCCGTCGCCACTGTCCCCCAGCACGCCTCCTCACCTGAAGCCAGGCCCCACCACTGGCAGGTTTGGAGGGAACCAAGGCTTCTTGCCTCTGAGCATTGCACATGCTGTTCCTTTTGCTGCAACGCCCTTCTGTCACTTGTCATCCCTCACGTCTCCGTTCTGTTGTTTCTTCCTGCTGTTTCCAGCCTTCCTGCTGTAGCATCTCAGGGTAGAGCAAAGTATCTCCTCTGGTCCGTGGCGGCCCGTATCGCAGACCCTCCCTGCGCCATAGTTTTCAAACCTAGACCTCCCACACCAAACTAAATCTTTGGGGTTGCAGCTGGCTCTGAATCAGTGTTTGCCCTCGGGCGTCCTGCCACGTTCTCCTGGGAACCAGGTATAGAATCAGCACCTGGACAAAATCACAGGGATAGAAGTGCAGCCCTCTGGCCTGAGGAGGTTGCCGTGGGCTAGGCTTCTGTCAGGCGTGGGTGTTCGGGCCAAGAAGAGTGATGAGCAGTCGGGTGGGGGCCGGGGGGCAAGGAACAAGCCGGCAGAAAGGGCTCACATTCCACGCTCATTCCCCGAGTGAGCCACACTTCGGAAGTATCACATTAAAGAGATGAATCACACACAGACTCAAAGAGAGGAGGTTGCAGGGTTGTAAATCACTGGAATGGTTTTTATTTGTCAGAATGCTACAATAAATAATATCTCCGTGTGCCACTTAACAAAAGGACAGTGGGAAGGTGGGAAGCTGAGTGAGATAGGCCGGAGGGGCTCGCAGAGCCATTTGTGACGGGACGGTGGACAGGGTGCTTTCAGGACACTCTCCCGTCCCTGGGGCACTCTCTTCCTCGATGCAAAAAAAAAAAAAAAAAAAAAAAAAAAGATTATCTTTCCCCCCCTCTTCCTGAAAGCGCTGAGTCATAAGAATAACAGCATGAGGACAGTGAGAAATGCAGAAGAGTTTCAAGGTCATCTACCTCACCCCCCTCTTTGATAAGAGTAGCAGGCTGTCTTGCTGGAGATGACATTTGTGCGTTTTTCAGAATGAAGAGGGCAGAAAATCACCCACAGCCCACAGAGGGCAGAATCCCTCAGAAAGGAAAAGATAAGGCCACCGAGAATTGATGAAAGTCACTGTCCTTGCAATGGTAAGTCAGGGCAAGTGACCATGGCCAGAATCAAGGCAGGAAGTTCTTCCCAAAAGAGGTGCGGGGCTGGGCAAGTCGCCCATTATCTGGGGGAAGGATATAGAACTTGATCCTTTGGGCTTCCAAGGCTTCAAAGTAAAGCTGCCTGGCCCTGTAGGGACCATTCGGAAGAAGAAAGAGGGGGATTCCGGGTCTGCAGAGGGGCAGAGAGACACGTGACCAAATCAGGCTGAGTTACTCCAGGCAACCTGCCGCCTCTAGAGGCCGCTGTGCTTGCAGAGAGCATCTTTCCCTGGGGAAGCCCAGGCCCTGCCCACCACCCCCCCCCCGACCCTCCCACCCCTGGGGCTGCTATGGGGGCAAGGGGGGCTACAGGGCTGTGCCGCTGGAGATGGAAGGCACCAGCCACCTGCAGCTATTAAAATGTGGCTAGTCCAGCTTGAGATGTGCTGTAAGGGTAAAATACACACTAGATTTTGAAGACGTAATGTGAAAAAAAAAATGTCACATCGGCTATTAACTTTTTTTATATTGGTTACATGTTGAAAATAGAACGTTTTGGATATGTTGTGTTAAAGAAGATGTATAATTACTATTCATTTCAACTGTTTCTTCTTACCTTTTTTTTTAATGTGACTGCCAGAAAATTTAGAAGATTCATGTGATTCACATGTGTGGGTCGCATCGTATTTCTATGGGAGGGCACCTCTCTGGAGGAGCCCCTGGACTCGGAACAGGGAAAGTCTTTGCTCCTGACTTACGTGTCCTTACGTCTACGGGGGGTGGGGGGAGGCTTCCACTTTGCACTCCAGGATGTTCTGAGATATGGCAGCAACACACCCCAAACTGAGAGGGGGGTGGGGGTGGGGAGCCAGCTGGTTACATAAGTAATGGGACGGAGACCCAATTGTTTCCATACTTGCTCAAGCAAATGAATAAGATCTTGGCTTGGGATCAAGCCTCATGAATTCGAGACTAATCTTCCGAGCATCACATCCCAGTTTACAGAGAAAACACTCTTTTGAAACTATTAGTCATTCTAGTGAGGGAGCCACAAAACAGGGTCCTGGTTAGAGCGTAAGTTTTTACAATTTCTTTTTCTAGCAGGTAATTTAATAATCTCTATCAAAATCCTGTAGCCCAAACAAAACTGGACTTTCATGCCTGTCCCGGCGAGGTGATACATCCAAAAGAACACAAACTGAGTTTCCCCTGAGTTTCGAAAAACACAAATTCTTGACTGACGTCTCCCAAGAAGGTAGCAAAGGGAATTACCTGGCACACGTCAAGTAAGCTTCCTTAGTATCCCTAGCCATGATTCTCTTCTCCTACAAGGGTCACACCTGGCCAGCTTCTCCGATCCCTCTCTTCCCCTTTCTCAAGCCTGCCCTGCCATCCTTCTTCACACCCCTCTCCATGCTGGCCACGCTCTCCTTGGCCCATCTCCCTCTGGCAGTTTTCCCTTCTTGCCAGCCCTCCAGAACCTTCTGGTAAGATCAGTTCAGCTTCTCTCTCTGCCTTCAGTTCTCCACTCTGCCTGCCCATTTGATCAACCCAAGAGGCCCTAAAACTGACTGGGTAGGCAAGAAATGGGGGAGACGGAAGGTCCACACCCAGAATTTCACATCCTTTGAGCAAGTAAGTCCACTGCTAGGAAAGAGAACTTGCCTGGGAGGCAGGTGTCCTGGGCTGAAGGGCAGGCTCGGGTAGAGGATGCAGGCTCAGGCATGCTCTTGTCCCTGCTAAGCCCCAGGTGTTGCTCTGTGAAATTAGGTTACTAACACCTACCTCATTTGAGTGGGGGAGAGGCCGTGAGAAAAGCAGGCAGCAGGGAGAAGCAGAGCGTGCAGGCTCTGGGGCAGGCTGCCTGGGGGTGAATCCTGGCTCCTCATCTAGAAACCAGGGTTAATAATGGCACTTGTCTCTGCTCTACAAGCTGTTGAGAGGACTCAAGGAGTCAGTACAAGTAAATACGTGAAAAATGCCTGGCACACACAAGGCGCTCAGGAAATGTGACTTTCCTCTCTCCCAGCTACCTTTCTGGAGAACTTTTCTCACTCCCTCTTCTGCTTCGGGGCTGCTCATCTCACCCCGTCTGTCCCTGTGTTACACTTCCCATTGCCCTACTGCTCCTCTAGACCAGGAACCTGCACCTGAGAGCTCACAGGTCAAATCTCATCTGCCACCTGCTTTTGTAAATAAAGTTTTATTGGAACACAGATCCACTCATTCATTTCTGCACCATTCGTGGCTGCTTCAGCATTTCAAGTCTGAGTAGTTGTGACGGAGACCGTCTGATCCACACAGCCAAAAAATCTACTACCTGGCCTCTTACAGGAAAAGGTGTCTGACTTCTGCTCTAGACCAACACTGTCCCATAAACAAGTGATTTTGGTAACTTTCTAGTAGCCCCGTTTAAAAAAAAAGGAAAAAGAAAAACATGGTGAAGTTAATTTTTGTAAAGTATCTCATTTAACTCAATATATCCAGAATACCATCATTTCATTGAGTGACAAATATTAAAAAATGTTTAGTGAGGTACTGGAAACAGCGTTGGCAACTGTCACAGGCCTTCTGACGCTACAGTGGTCTCTTCTAGGCACAGAAGTGAAAATGAACTGCAGTATTTCCTAAACAATAAAGTGGGTTTAATGGGAAAACGTTCTACAGTGTTTTAGCTTTTAAATTCACATTTAAACGAAAATTACAAATCCAGTTTCTCAGTTGCACCGTTTACATTTCAAGTGACTGCCTTGTTGGATAGTGCAGACCTGGGCTATCACCCCCTCCCTGCATATATTATGCCCTTTCCACAGGCACACAGCACACCGCTTTGCTTTGTATTCTTTCACATGCAAGGTGATTTTCAAGCTGGGAGAGAAGAATTTTGGGTGAGGCGTGGGGCAGAGGTAGTGAGAGAAATAAGGAAAGGGGAAGGGGTGGATGTCCTTGACTGGTTCTGAGCCCCTGCAGAGAGAGAGATCAGACAAAGAAGCTGAAGGAACTATTCAAGAAGGGCTTCCTGTGACTTTTGGGCCCAAGCAAAACTGATTTGGGCCTCAGGCGACAAAGTGCCACCCATCTCTGTTCAGAGTCCAGACTGCCCTGTGTGTGTGTCCTGGAGGCCTGGGGACCACCCAGATAGAGTCCCCTGGCCAGGTGTGGCCACCATCTGAGAGGGGGAGGCAGGAACAAAGCTTCTCCAGGAAGCTTCTAGGACAGCAGCTGTGCATAAGCAGGAGCCAGAGCAGGAAGGGAGGGAGGTGACCACGGCTGGTGTGTGGGGGTGCGGGAATATGGAGGACCCCTTGAAGGATGCCTCAAAATCACTAGGAGACAGCTGGGGCTGCATCCAGATGAGCACAGACCTAGACAGGGACCCAGACAGGCAAAGTGGCCCTGACCGAAGGTGGCCCAGCCAGTAACCCCCTAACAGAAGCTTGGGAGACTGGGCCCTACCGGGGAGGAGCAGAGAGGGGCCTGAGCAGGAAGAAGAGACAGGGCTCCCCTTCGCAGGCGGGAACAAAGCACAGCGGACCCTGCTGTTCTGGTGTGCTCTGGGCCCTGCCAAGTCCATTTGTTACAGGGAAGCGCAGGTGAGTGTGCCGGTGTCCTGCTAGCATCCTGGGATGCGGTCCAGGTAATTAGTGCCCCGGGCACAAGCGTTTCTCGGTATTGCATCCCATCCACAGGAGTGAAATTTGCAGAAAGCCAGGAACGTGTAAATTATCCCGCCAGAAACGAATGCCTATCAGAATAAGGAAAACGTCTATAAACTCGCCAGCGGAAGGGAGGGCAGGCCAGCCGGCTGCTCCGGTCTCCATGTCCGCTGGCAAGGCCGCCGAGCCCAGCCTTCTGCCCACGGAAGGAGAACCCCACATCCCCTCCCCACCCCCAGTGAGGTACCCAGTGAGTCAGCACCAGCCTTCCGCTCCTTGCCTGCTCCCTCCCCGGGCAGCCCTGCTTTCCCTGGCCCTAAGGTGGTGGCCGGCCAGCCCACTTCACAGCCCATGGTGTCACACCTGCAGCCAGGAAACCAGTTGTGGAACTGTGGCACCTAAGACCGCACGGGGACTTGCCCTGTGCTTCCTAAAGTGGGCGGGTTATAAGATTGCTTCAGGTGGATCTAGCTGTGTGATCTGGGGCCTGTTACTGAATCGCTCTGTGCTTCGGTTTCCCCATCTGCAAAATGGGGACAATAACGTACCTACCTTGCAGAGTTACTGGGAAGCTGAAATGAGTGCCTGTGTGCACAAGGCTAAGGAAGGTGCTCAGTTCAACATCTGTTAGCTGTCGTTATGAAGACAAACTTAAGCATGTAATTTAGAGTGATCAGTTTATTTTAATGTGAGTTAGAGAAAGTCAGATCAAATCTGACCTCACAGACCTTATTGTTTTTGTTGAAGCTGAGTTAAAAAAAAAATCCACGTTAATATATTTAAAGAAGAATGTAAATAAACAATAGTACAAGGGATAGGCTCGTGTAGCAGGCGTTGTGAAGACGGAGCGCACAGACTATTTGGAAACACTGATCGGCCTGAACCCTCCGGCTCATTGAGGAAGAAACTCTAAATGGGAAGTGAAGGGCTGGGACCTGGGCCACCAGTGTAGTTACTGGCTGGGCTGGGACCAGACCACCGGCCTCTAGACCACCAGTCTCTAGACCACCAGTTCCTCCAGCCTCCGGGCCACATTCTCTCTTCCATTCATGCTGCCTCATAAGAGACTCATTTGGATAAGTACATTTAAAAGATTTTAGGAATACTTGGCTTGTCCCCAGACAGTTTGACACATGACACCGGGTCAAATCCCATGTAATATAAAACACAATAATCCCTTGGAATAAAAACAACCAGTCTATGAAATGGTCAGGTGTTGTTTTCAGCCTCCCCGGGGCACAGGTGACTGGTGGAACTAGCTTCTCTGGTTCTGCCACTTCCTAGCTGTGTGATTGTGGGCATGTTGCTTCACCTCTCTGTGCTTCTGTTTTCAGATCTGCAAAATGAGATAAGAGGTGCTAACCCTGGTATGTGGAAGTCCTCTGTAAAAGTGAGTTTCCTTTTTTTCCTCCTCTGAAAAACAAGACCAGGTACGCTTGCTAAAGACAGGCACCCACTGGCCACAGAGGAATCCATACTTGGGAAACCCTACTTCAAAATCTTTGTGACTCCCTGTCTCTTACACAGCAAGTCTCCAGGCCCCAACCATGTGTCCCCTTCCCACCAAGCCAGCTTCATTTCCCTGATCCCTACACCCATCCTAGAGTGTCTGGTGCTCCCACATTGCCCCATGAACAAGATGCACCCATTCAGACACCAGCGCTCCCATCCCGCATTCTCTCTCCAACATCAGCATTCAGACTCGGCTTCCAAAAACCCGTATCTGATTAACTTACTCCCTGAAAGTCTGCATGATTCACTCTTCCCTGTAGAATCAAGTCCAAACCCCTTGTGTTCACAGTCCCTCAGAGTCTAACCCTATCTTCCCTCTCAGAACTCATCCTCACCCATTCCGCATCACGCAGACATACATGTGCACACACATGCACTCATACTCATACACACACACACACACGCAGTCTACACTTGAGCCAATCAGATCCACTCACTATTCCTCCAATAGCCCGTGGTCCCTCATACCTGCTCACCTTTGTACCTGCTGCTTTTCCCCAGAACACCCTATTTCCTTTCAGTGATAGGGAAAATTCCTTCTGACCTTTTAACACCTTGCTGAAATGAAGCATTTTGTGTTGCAAACTCCTGCCTCCCCTCATTTCTTGCAGCTAGCCGACTATGCCTTGGCCAATAAGATGTACGTGCAAATCACTGGGTGGAATTACCAAGAAGGCTCTTTGAAAGGAGCACAGATGGCTGCATGCCCTTTCGCCTTTCTCTTGTTCCTTTATGTAAAATGGATGTGATCGCTGGCACCCTAGTAGCCACCCTGGATCATGAGGTGACTTCAAGCATGGAAACCATGCTCTGTGGATGGAGGGACTGAAGGAGAGAAGGAGTTTGGGATATTGCTTATATGGTGGGAATTGCCATATACCAAGTCTAGGCTGGCTACCTTTGGTTCTCTATGAGGAAAGAAAATAAATCCTTATGTGTCTAAGCCACTGTTTTTTATTTTATTTTATTTTATTTTATTTTATTTTATTTTATTTTATTTTTAAGCCTCTGTTATTTTAGTTTGTTGTTATATGCAGAAAATCTAATCCTGTCCAATACAGCAGACATACAAGCCATTTCCTGATTTGCCTCCTGCTCATCTCTCCACACACACATTTCCCTTCCCCACTCCCAAACCCCCATTCCAAACCTACTTATTTAGCATCATGCCTTTCTCAGGCATCACACCCTCTGCCCTCTCCTCAGTGCCCCTCCTCAGACTGCCCGGGAATACCTCTCAGCTTTCCAGACCCTGCTTGAAGGACACCTCCTCCATGAAGCCCTTCCAGACACACCCTCCACACCCTCACCAGGAAGCAGGGACCGCTGTTCTGTCCTGTGTGCTCCCAAGGATCTACCATGGCACTTCTACGATGTCATCATTTCCTTGTCTGCCTGTACCTCCCAGGTCCCAGGCTTCATGGCACACAGGGCAGGAGCCTCCAGGGCAGCCCTGACATTCACCTCTGTCTCCGGCATCTGGGCATAAAAGAAGTTGTTCAGGGAACTTCCCCTGAGACGGCTTCCTCTCCCGTGTCCTTGGGAGAGGATGGGAGCTCCCGCAAAGCAACGGGGCCTGCTCTTGGGCACACTATCCCCTAGAAGACCCCAGGAAATGTCTGCTGAGTGCATGAATGAATGTGCAACTCAACCTCCCTTCCAGCTTACCTAGCGCTCACGGAAACCTTCTCTAGGGCTCTGACTTCCACCCACCATGGCCCTGTCTGTGGCCACCTGCCCCTCCCTAGTTCCCTTCCCCGCTGTAGTAGCAGGTGCTCATGCCCCAAGGCAGGAGGCTCACAAAGTGAAGGGGAAAACATGCAGCCACTGAGGTCCTGAAACCTGTCCTCCTGATGGCTACCAAGGGCCGAGGGCTCGGAAACAGCTGTCACCAGGAGCCCGAGGAGCAGGGCAGGTGGGCAGCCTTGCAGAAACCATCCCAGCTGAGGCTTCCCTTCTACCATAACTCTGATGTAGAGAAAGGACAACTGTCATGCAATTCAAATCTACACCACGGCAGTTCAACTTGAGCTCAGTGCATATGCTGAAGACACCGGACAGAAAACAGAGAAGAGTGGGAGAACTAGCAGCACCATAGCAGGAAATGCAAAGTTGCTGAGAGTAGCTGTGGTTGAATGTGTTTATTGCCACCCCCAGCACCCTGCCATGACAGAGGTGTGTCCTTGAAGGACGGGGAGATGGACAAGCAGGAGAGGAGAAGGTTCATCGAATCTGCATTCTGTTCTTCCAGATGTGGATGGCCACCGTATATGGCAGGATGGTTGGACAACCTCCCTAGAAGGCCGATGATCAATGAGAATTAGAGGGAGGAGAATTTCAGTTCCACTTAAGGAAGAACTTCCCAAGCATCAGTACTGGCCCACACAGGAGTGGGTTGCCCTGGAGGCTCCTGCCCTGTGTGCCATGAAGCCAGTGGGCATACCCAGAATCACATGCCAGCACAGAGAGCCCAGGTTCTGGGAACTTGGGGCCTGTTACCCTCTGGGCCTTCTTAGGACATCCATGCAGTCTGTTCCCAGAAATGCTAATCCCTCCTGACACCTTGGCCAGTTTTCTAGATTCCTCTGCCTTATCTGGGAAGCTCCTGATTTGCAGAGTAACCACACTAATGGCTTGAGTCTGGTGCTCTGACTGTTCTGAAGGTCCTTTTCTTAATCTGGCCTCTCCTCTGGCCCTTCACTTCTCTGCCCACTCCTTGGTTTTGGTGTCCCATGACTGGTTTCTGTGGGTCCTGCACAGAGAGGCAGAGAAGCTACCCCCTGGAGAGGCCACTAGTAACGGGTGGGAGGACACTGAGCTGTGAAGGGAGCACCAGGGCAGTGCGTCTCCCATAAGTGATAAGCATGTATTCACTCATTCATTCACAAAATGTATAATGAACACCAACTACGTGCTAGGCACAATTCTGGGATTAAAGACATGGGAAAATTAATGTGATCAAATAAATCCAGGGAAGACTGAGTTGACTGAAGTAGAGAGGTTTCTGTCCTGCAGGAATCAGAACCTCTCCTATGTTAACAGACCCTGTGACAACCCTCCAGAGGGGGCTCAGTATACAGGCCCTTTGAGCAAGAAACAAGAGTGCAGGAAACTTTGGAAATATGGAAAACCACAAAGAAGAAAATAGAAACCACTAGTAGTCCCACCACTCAGAAATTGATATTTGTCCTTTAAATATTTGTACATACATGTAATATACTTTTCCCCTAAATTTTGTATCATTCTGTGTATGCCTTCTTTTCTCACTTATGACATCATAACTATCTTTCTGTTTATTAGACAGTATTCTATGATACCATTTGTATTTGCTACATTGGCAGGTCATTGCGTGTATGCACCAGAACTTAGAGGACCAATTCCCACATTGTATGTTCGGATTGTTCTACTATTGCAAACAATGGTGTGAAGGGCATTTTCTAGGCACTCCTATCCACACCAGTGATTACTTCATTAGTGTACCTGCCTGAGAGGGGAACCTAACAGGTAAAAATGCACAACTATTACCTATAAATTGCCACACTGCTTCCAGGATATTTGTAGCAATTTTCACTTTTACAAATGGTTGTTTAGAGTGTTCGGGTCCCCACACCCTGCACAACGCTATGAGTATTAGGATTTATAACCCAAAGCTTGCCAAGTTGACGGGTAAAAATGGTATCTCATTATTTTGTAACTTGCTTTTTTATTATTATTATTATTAGGCAAGCTGAACTTTTTCCATGTTCATCGGGCTTTTGTATTTCTTTGGTGCATTGCCTATTTACAAAATCTTACTTGGAAATAATTTTACATTCACAGGAAAATTGCAAAGATAGTACAGAGAGTTCCCACAGACCCTTCGCCCAGTTTCTATTCGAGTTCCAACATCTCCCCTGAACATGGTATGTTTGCCAAAACTAAAGCAATTAACACTGATACGATACTGTTCACTAACCTCTAGTCTTCATTTGGACTTCACTGGTTTCTCCGCTAATGTCCTCTTTCTGTTCCAGGATCTAATCCAGGATCCTACACGGCACCGAGTTGTCACATCTCCTTACTAACGTCTCATCTGGGACAGTTTTCAGTTGTCCCTTGTTTCTCATGCCCACGATATTTTTGGAGAGTACGGGTCCCGTCTGTTGCAGGATGTCTCTCCATTTGGGTTTGTCAGATGTTTCTCACGATTAGTCTTGGGTGATAGGTGTTTGGCAAGAACACCACAGAGGTGAAATGCTCCTCTCCTTGCACTATTTCTGGGGTCAAGTGAGAGCAATAGGAGTCAGAACTGGTGGTGTTAACCTGGGTGACTTCGTTAAGATGGTTTCTGCCAGGTTTATCAACCATGAAGTTTCTATTCTCCCCCCCAACCCGCCCCATCCTCTCTTCTTTTGAAATGAGTCACTGAGTCCAGTCTACCCTCAAGGGAAGGGGAATTAAGCTCCATCTGCTGGGAGGAGCATATATGAGATGGAATCCTATAAAGGAGATGTGTGCCTTCTTCCATATTTATTCATTCATTCAATTATTTATTCATAATAAATGTATTCATGGATTCTCTGGATTATAATTCAAAGCAATCATTATTTATTTTGTTGCTTTCACAGTTCTAAGCTTTGGCCAGTGAGTTGGCCCTTGTGTTCTTGTGCCCTTTAGGCAAACTGTTATGTTTTGTTTTGTTTCTGTTCTTAAGCACTTCCTTACTTTCTGGAACTACAAGATGTATCAGACTCATTTTGTATATTCCCCGCCCAGCCCCAGAATCAGCCATTTCTCCAAGGAGTTCTGGTTGCTTTTACTGGAAAATCGTGTTTGGAAACGAAGATCTGGCCCTGGGGGTGCTCATTTCTACAGGAGTATCACTGCTAGTGGATACAGTTAGGAAATGCATGTGTGCCTCCTAACTCACGCATAAACACACGTCTATAGGTACTTCTGCACCCATCTGTACATATTTTGGAAATACATCCCAGTCCTACAACTAACCTTGCCTCCTGACAGATTCTTTTCCTGGAAAGTTAGATCAGCTGATGTATTCTATGATATACAGAAAGGCCTCCATCAGTGCTGGCTGAGTGAATGAGTGCTGGCTGAGGAGGGGGGTCCAGCCCGTGCCGGGGCCCCTCTCTATCTCATATAGACATACCACAACCTACTAGCTGGGGCCCTTACCAGGTCTCAGTGTTTTTCAAATATTCTCCTTAATACTTTTCTATATATTCTAAATTTTCTAAAATCAACGTGTTATTTTATAATTAATAAAATAAAACAATGGGTTTTTAAAACAACGGTATAGACTATATACACTCTTCCCTAAAATTAGTAAGTACTTCATAGGCTTTCACTAGGCCTAGTGTAGATCAAAACACACGCAAGCTGCAAGTTCCTGGCATAAAATAGGTACTTAATAGGTGCTGGCTTCCATCCTCCTTCTGGTCCCTCTCTGATCCTTCCAGAAGCCATGTTATGGAACGGATGGAAAAAAAGAGTCTTCCTCTTCCTTCTCCCCCGACCCCCACCCTGCCGTGTGAACCAGACGGCCATGGTAAAAAAGTCATCATCAAATGAGCACTCTCTTTGTCAACCAGGGTCTTCCCTACCTAGGCTCCTCCTATGGTGGAGGTGTCTTTGCCAGAACATTCTTAAGGAACACGGAGCACCCACTACCAAAGCCCACACCTGGGCAAGGGTCTCCCCACAAGCAGGAGGCCCCAGCTGAGGCTCCAGCCTCCTCTGCTCATTTCTAATAAGGGCCCGGCTGCAGCAACTCCCTGGAACTATCGCGACCGGCACTGAAAGCCCACATGAGATGGGATTTACAGCTTCGCGGCGAGAAAAGTCAAGCACTCATTCTCCAGGCCCCAAGCCTCCATCTCAGCAGTCCCAGCCTAAATTCTGCGTTTCTACCCAGGATGAATTCCCCTGGGAGAATTTCCCTTTCCCTTCTTCTTGGAGGCAGAAAGAAAGAGAAGTTTTTATTTAAATACCTCATTTCACTTAAAAGAATTAAAGAAAAGAAAAGTAAATAAATAAATAAATAAGTTTAAGAGAGCCAGTAAGGAGGAGGGGAAATATTTTGCATTTCTAGGACCAAGAAGACAGAGATGTTCAACCATGGCAGCAAAAGTCACAGTCTGGGAAGACTGATTATTTTCAGCAAAAGCCAAAGAGAACTAAGGGCTCTAGAAATACTGAGTTTATTTTTTTAAAAATTAGCGTTTTGTCAGAGAGCTTACTTTCTACATGAGCTACATTCCTTTCTAGTGGGTTTACAACCAAGCCCCCCTCTTCTGAGTATGCCCTCGTCAAAAGTATTAAAGTGCCTTATTCTTGTAATATCCTGTAGGGCTGGCTGGGTTACGTCTGCTCTGGGGTTGGTATGGAGAAAGGCCTCCCTTTCTAGCCCATGGACAGAGAGCACTGGGCATCTCTTACCTGGAGCATCACTTCAACTTCCTAATGGCTCTACTCCCTTGTTTTCTTTACTGCAGGACTTCTCAGAGCCTTCAACACCCTGATGATCTTCCAAGAGAGAAATACATAATAATTATGTATGTGTATATATTTATATATTTTATATATAAATTATATATGTTAATAATTATATGTGTATATATATGTTATATATTATGGAAATACATATATATTTCCCAAGCTTATGGGTCATGGAATCCTTTATTCAAGAGACATCTATTAACATCTCCCAGGCCACTGGGTTCCAGGAACCCAGTCTGGAAAATGCTGATATATAAGCTACAACCCTAACTCCTCAGATGCACTCAAGGCCTTCCATTGTCTGGTATATGGATCCCTTTCCAGGTGCACTTTCTGCTTCCCTCCTTTCTTCTCCTGCCACTCACATTTGAACTTCCTGCAGGCCCCTAAACAAAACTGTCTTATTTCCCCTTTAACACATTTCTTCTTTTTTAAGAAGTTAGCAAGGATTAATTGGTACTGTTTATAATCAAAAAATCCTAATTTCTGTACCCATGAAGAGGAGTTTTGAAACATTTTTAGTTCAAGAAACACAGGTTGAAAATGAAAAAGAATTTCAGATCTGTTTTCACAGGGGGATTAATGCTCAGAAAACTCCAGGAAAATTTTCAGCAAGATCTGAGTGGTGTCTGAGGCACTGCACACACATCATGACTTGGATGCTACGAAAGACCCTTGTGAAATTCAGGGACTGTGTGTCCATAAGATGTTGTTCATGTGAATCAAGAAAGTGGGTGTCCACATGCCTTAGAAGCAGCCATCACCAGCCCCCAACTCTGCAAACAGCCTCTTCCAGAGCTTTGGATCTGACGGGGACCAGAGCATCGATTCCTAAACTCCTTGCCTGCGCCATGTTCAGAATGCTTCCTTAGAAGCAAGGTCTCCAAAAAGAGTATTTTATCTTTCAAAGCAACTAAAGAAGGGTGTAGTGGGTCATTTCTAAATAGTCCTAAACCCTTTGCAGTATGACTTTGTCATTCCTTTCATCAAGGGGTGGGGTCTATCTCCCCTCTCCTTGAATCTGGCTGGCTTTGATTTGTGCTTTAGCCCAAACAATGGGACAAAAGTGATGCTGTGCCCGTTCTGGCCCAGGCTCTAAGAGACCTGGCAGCTTCATTTTCACACTCTTAGAACCCAGAGAACACTACGTTGCGAAGAACCTTGGTCTGGCCCTACTGGACGATGGAGAGGCCACGTGGAGGAGAACTACCAGCACCAAGACCTGAGGCTCTGAGGCTCTCTTGGACCCCCTGGCTCAGTTCGGGCAGAGCTGAAAGCAGCTATGGGAGTGAGCCCAGCCGCACCAAGCAGAGAACTGCCCGGACAGGATTATAAGGAATAGGGGCACCAGGGTGGCTCAGGTCATGATCTCAGGGCCCTGGGAGCCTCAGCAGGGAGCCTGCTTCTCCCTCTCCCTCTGCCCCTCCCCTACCCCCCCTCATGCTCTCCCTCACAAATAAACAAATAAAATCTTTTAAAAATTAAACAAATAAAAGAAAAAATCATTGGTTTAAGCTACTAAATTTTGGGGTAGTTTATTATGCAGCAATGGGTATAGCATAAACAGGAGGGAGCTCAAGCGTGGCCAGTGATGGGGGAGAGATGCAAAAGCAGGGCAGGAACCCCCTTCACAAAATCGGCAAAGTATCGAGGAATCCAGAACCTAAGGGACGAGAAGGCTCCTATACAGGGAGCTGACGGGCCCAGGGGTGAGACTGGGTGGACTGAGGGGGGATATGCCTTCCCTGTCCCTCCCACGCCGTACCAGCCAGGACCCATCCGGAGACAAAGGAAGGAATCAGCCATCTACCTAAACTCCCTTCACCCTTTCTTCTACCTTGCCGGGCCCTGGACCATGCAGTGGGGGGAACAGACTAGAAGGACTGCTGTCTTCACACACAAGGAGCTACAAGGACCAAGTCAAGTAAATAAAGTCACGAGTGGTAAGATGAAGGCAGGTCAGAAGAGAAGCACTATAAGCAAAGGCTTCCTCGAGATTGGAGGGAGGAAGATCTTGGCAGAGGGCCATCTGATCTAAGGGAGGGAGGCCTCTCGGCAGGAAGCGGTGGGGAGAGGAAATGGGAAGGAGGTAGCAGAGTTCAGGACACTCAGAGAGCAAAAGCCTGCCCCCCTCCCCCCTCCAGCCCGCCTCCCTTGCTCCCCTCTCCAGGTCCCTCCAGGCATGCCACCTAGGCTCATGGGCCTTCTTATCCCTCTCCCCAACCCTGTGCCCAGCCCTGTGTTGGGTTAATCTGGAAAAGTCAGAGATGTTCTCATTTGAGAAGGCCTACTAAGACCCGAGGGTGCCCCCAGGTCGTCGTTCCGGCCTTGGGAATTTAAAGACTCCTGCAAGAAATTAGTAACAACTTTTAGTATCTGTTGATTGAGAAAATACACATGTGAAAATAGATTTCCGTCCTCCTTACAATAATGCGCCCAGGGGTCCAGGAGCAGGTTTGAAAGGGAATAACCCGCCAATAAATCAGACCTGTACTTTTTAGAAGGGCCTTCATTGTTTTAACCCCAAAAGACTTCAGTGGTGGGAGGGGGGAGTTGCGAGGTCTAGAATGGTGTGGGAAGGGGTGCGGGGAAGGGTAGGGAGAGGCAGACCGCTGTGAGCCGGGGGTCATCAGCACGGGGCTGTCTGACAGAGGCGGTGTTTGCGAATGCAGACCCTCACAGCAGGCTGCCTGGGCTTGCCTGGCCAGGGATTCCAACGCCGTCCCTCCCAGGCCTCAGTTCCCTGCCACTTTAGAAAGCACCCAAGGCAGTCTGGAAAAGCAGGAGACTAGAAACCACGAATTACCTAACTTCCCGGTTCTGCGACTAACTAGCCCTGTGAGTTTCTGCAAGCAGTTTTGCCTCTGGAAGCTTCAACAAAGAGCTCGTGGTGGGGCCCGGGATGGGGGCTGGGGGAGAAGAGCAATGGCAAACTTGCTAACTTGCTCTGGGAGGCATCGTCCAAGCACCAAGGTCCTGGGGAAGTGAACTGAACGTTTCTGAGCCTCAGGCTCCTCCTCTGTGAAATGGGAGTACTACGTAACAAATGAGGTGAGAGTTGTGAAAATGGCAGCCACATAGCAAGTACCAATTACCCTTAGCTCTCCTCTCTTCTCACCCTTGCAATGACAGGTGGCTCTTTTCTTCCAAGCCCCACCTTCTTCCCCGAGCCTTTAATTTGACCCTTGGGTATGAAGTGTCCCCGCTCGGTGACAGGGAGCTGGTCTTCCCGCAGCGGCAGAACTAAGTGTGGCAACTTTGAGCACGCGGGGCACCCTGGGAGGCAGCTGGCAGGGTACTCCCTGCTTCTTGCCTGGTGCAGCTAGTTTCCTCTTGGGCCCCTGCACACAAGAGAACCGGCCCAAGGCAGAACGACAGGCCTCCGTTGGGGAGGCCACCTCCCTTCAGGCCAGGCACAGACAGCGACAACCACCCATTTTGCAACAAACAGGAAACCAGTTTACCAGCCTCAAAAATAGAACAGACAAAAACCCCAAAATATGAGGCTCTGACAGTGGGCAGCTCAGGTTTCTTCACATTGCTTCCTGACAGCCTGCAGACTATGGGGGGGGGGGTTGTTTTTGTTTTTTCTAAATTTCATCCGAGAAAATGTCTTGCAATGTGTTTACATAGGTGCTCAGCCTCTGGGGGCAAGGGCCAGGAGGCAGCGTGGCCAATGAAGCTTCCGGCGCTCCCGAGGACCCGTCTTCTCAGTCTCCAACCCAGCTGCAAATGGTCCAACCGCAGGGCCACCGAAGCCCTGACTTCTGTCTCGCCTCAACTCTAAACAGGTCTCCCACACCCCAGCGTTGCCTTTCCTTTGGGTCCCCACTTTAGGCAGCGTTGTTCACCCTGACTGCTTCCACAGGTACCCAGAAGCCCCCAGGGTCATCCTCATCCAAGAACCATGCTGCAGACATCCCCTGATAAAGACCAGGAGCTGGGCTCATGCTGTTCCCTCTGCCAAGAACACTGTTCCCTGCCTGGCACACTCCCTCTCAGAGGCATTCACATTGGAAGGACATGGTTATTTCAGTGAGGTCCCTAGGGACTATGTCACACAGAGTCCCCTTGTTGAGGGGTCATGGAGAGAATGTGTCTCAGTTCTTAGCACCGGGGAAAGTTGTACCGTACTATCTTGGGCACCTGATTTGTTTTTATCCTATGGGCACAATGAGTAAGAACTGCCAACCTGATCATGTTTTCCCTTTCTGTTTTCATTGCTAAGAAGCTTCATGGCAAACACATTAATCACCTCCATCGGTCTTATGCCCTAACCTGTCTCGTGGCTTTATTTCAGTTTCTTCCCCTTATTCTCCTTATGCCTTATTTCTTCATTTACTTTATTTTACCTTCATGTAGAATCTGTAAACCGTTTCAAATCTTGATTTGGAATAAAGTAGGGTATGTGTGAATAGTAGAGCAAACGACTCTCACTTACTCTGTAAAACCCACTTTAAATGTTCCACTTGTCATCTTTCCCTAAGCCTCCGGGAAGGTGGGGTTTCCCTCGCTGGTGATCCCACCGTCCAGGTGCAAACCTTCCTGGATTAGCACTTACCCACAGTACGGGACTTCATGTGTTTTCATAGTTCTCTCCTCCATCAGATTAGAAGGTTCTCAGGCAAAACCTAAAAGCCCGCCCTCTGCCAAGATTTGTACCCAGTGCTCCACACACATAAGCTTGTTTAACCCTCAAGACAGACAAACCTGCCAGATAAGGACGACTCTGCCCATTTCACAGCCGAAGAAACTAAAGGTCAGCGACAGTAGATGCTGATAAAAGGTCACATACCATTAAGTAGCTAAACTGACACCAAACCCTGGGCTCCTACCCTAGTCTCAGGCTCATTTCCCTAAGATGACCCAACATATGAAAAAGAGCTTTTATGTGAAAGAAACAGAGACAGAGAGAAAAGGAGAAAGAGGAAAGAAAATTAGATTTCCTTAGATTATTAAATAATTTACTATGGACGTCAAACTCATCCACACCACTTGAAGCATTTAAAATATGGCTTGATTTATAAAAATCCATTCTCTACAACGGTCTAAAAAAGCTTACATGCGCTTAACTGTGGTTTTCTCATGCTTACCCTCCCCTTAGAGAATTTAATCACTTGACTGTTTCAGAGCATTCCCATTCTTACCTCCTCCCCTCACACACACACACACACACACACACATTTTTAAATCCCGGGAAGTAGTTAGAGCATAACGTGTGACAGAAGATGAGAGCTAATTCTGTGAGAAGTTTCCAGAACAAAGTGAGCCCAACTTTCCAGTTTCCTGGTGAGCAAGTGCACATGAACCATGAGGCTATTCGTTCCCAAGCCCTATAGTGTCCAGACAATTAAACTACATGAAAGGATTTTAAATATTTAATGTTCCAACTGGGAACCTAATTGGTCTGATGCCTTTAAATTAAAATGCCCTCTGGACATACTTTAGTGCACTTCCATTCAACGAGGGAGGCAGAAGGACAGAGGGCTGCCTGGGCCCACGCGATCTCAGGCAAGTCTGGCGCCCTCCCTCTAAGCCTCAGTTTACCCCTTGTGTAACTGGGGGATGACTATAGGATTGCAGTGAGGACAGGCTGGTCCAGGGAGAAGGCTCATTAAATCACTGCATTCCAAGCAAGAGGGTATACAAGCAAGAGCCAGGAAGGATCTCCTTTCCAGACCTTGTGTTTCCCTCGCTTTACAATGAGAGCAAGAGCTGGGGAGATAAGGGAACTGGGCGTAAGACGTAAGTAGAAAGGAAGGAAAGTCGTTTCTGAGCCATCTTTTCAACAGAGCATCTCCTGTGTTCCAACGGAGATCATCTTGTCAGAGGGTCTGGTTTGCTTCTCCCTGGCTGTGTTCCGTGTGTGTGTGTGTGTGTGTGTGTGTGTGTGTGTGTGTGTGTTCCTCCTCTGTAGCGCTGTGGGTTCCCTGCACCCAGCTGCTATGCCTAATTCACCCCAGAGTTCTCCCAGGGTCTGGTATATGTGGTTGAGATTAGTGTTTGTTGAGTGAATCAATGACAGCCGAGGCAGCAGCTATCTCAGAGCTGGTGAAAGCAACAAGTCTGTGGGAGGCCAAAGACTCTGGCCCCTCCCGACCGTGGGGAGACCCATGGTGGAATTCCAGCTCGGCCATCCACCGGCCACGTGACCCGGGTCCCTCGCTTACGGTCTCTGAGCTCCCATTTTCCCATCTTAAGTTTGAGCCTAAGACATGTGCCTGGAAGGCGCAGCACCCAGCCGGCTGTCTGGCACAAAGCAGTCACTCAACACGTTCAGTGTTGCCTGTGTCTCACCGGCCCCGCCTCCGTCTGCAGGACCCAGGGCCATGACCTTTCCTCTGGTCACCACCCAGAGAGGGAGAATCCGGGGTGGCTGGGGCCGCCTGCTGCGATCTAGATTCCCAGATTTGCTGTGGCAGCTGGGCCTCCGGTACAGCTGTTAGCAGGACTCTCCATCGCTCCGCCTCCTGACACAATCTCCCAGCCTCCCTATCGGCCCCACCCCCTCCCTACCTTGTCCAGCTTCCATGCTGGCTGCTAGTCACTTCTCTGAGTACCCCTCGGCGTCCCCTCCCCGTGCTCCAGGAGCCACTGGACGAACCCCATAGAGCCTCTCTCCTGGACCATGCCTACCCCTGCAACTGCTCCTTCCAGAGGCCCGGCCCGTCCATCCTCCACCTCCCTGCTGACTCTGCTCCCTGGCACGCTTCTCCACACGGCCTCGGGCTGCCTGGTGAGCAACTGCTCACCACTCAAGATTCAGCTCAAGTGGGCACCCTTCTCCTAACCATCCCCATGTCCTCTTGAATCCATGGCCACGCTCTGCTCCACCAGAGCATCTCACGCACATCTCTCTCCAGGAGCCAGACTGCATCATGCGGCCAAGGCGGATCCGCTCACCTGCCTCCTGCATGGCACTGGGCTTCCTCCAGGCAGAAATTCAGACTTATTCTCATCGGGGGCCCCCATTTCCTAGCATAAGGCTTGGCACATGGTAGGTATGCCTAAGCTACCAGTCCTCTCTGTCCTCCCTGCCCGATAAGGCTTCTGGAGCCTGCCCTCTGCCTCCATTCCTGAAGGTTCTAGGGCCTCTGTTCTCTGGGCCAACACCTTCACTGTCCCGCCAGGGCTCCTCTCAGCCTAGACCGGCTGCCACCCCCCAGAGCAGCCCCCTCACATCTCCCCTCTCCTTTTTGACAGCATTGGGTGCCATAACCTCAGGAAACCCAGCCAGGGGGACCAAGCTGACCATGCAGGGGGGACAGATGATCCAAAGATCCTGCCATTGCCTTCTGCTGTGCTCCCCACATCCCCCTCACTCCCCGAGAGAATGTCATGGTGACTGACCGCTTTAGAGGCCCCCAGACCTGGGAGTGATTCCCCGCTCTGCCACTCATATTCTTTCAGACCTTGGGCAAATATTGCACAAATACTCCCACCTCCATCAACCTCTTTCCTTGTATGTGAAATGGGGTAAGAGCAGCGTGCCCCTGAAGGTCATGGTGAGGAGGTGAAGGGTCTATCCCGCACCTGCATGGAGCCAGGGGCCAGCGAGTTTGGCTTCTGCCACAGCAGTGTCCTGACTAAATACTGAGCCGGAAGGGGCCACCTTTGGGCTCTCCTTCTGGAGCACTTCAGTGGGGGTGGTAGCTTGGCAGGGGAAGAGACTCACTCAGACCCCCGGGCAGGGAAAGGGCATCTCGGGAGGACTTCAGTGAGCTGGGGAACTCCCAGCTCAATGCCTTCCCGCTTTTCCAAAGGAAGTTCAACCCAATAGGACCCAGATGTGACGTGCGCACCACCCCCATCCTCACCCCCTCCCGCCTACACACACCCTACAGCCCTCAGGAGGGTGGAGTGACTCATCCCCAGGTCATTCAGTCACTGAGCCAGCAGCTGGGACTGCTGGGGACCTAATTTCCTCTCTTCTTCTAGACATATCCCACCCCCAGGTCCCCTCCCACTCTTGACCCCTGCCCCTTTCCTGTGCTCTGATGTGGGAGGGAGAGTGCCATTGATACGTTTCCAAATTAAAAGTAGAGCACATTTAGTTTCTCCTGTGGTAGAGCAAGGCTGAGCCAAGCAGCGGGCCCTGGGCCCAGCCCCAGAACCCTCTCCCCTGTGGCTTCGAGCCCAGTTCACTCCCACTCCTCACCCTCATACTGAGGGCCCCTCCCCACTACTAGGCAGCTCTGTGCTGGAGCGTGGAGATCAGAAATGAGGAGGGAGATGGGAGGAAGGGAGATGCGAACAGACATTGACTCCCATCATGCGTTAGGCCTTGTGGTAGATCCGAGGAACCCAAAGGGCAGGAGAGGAAGGGCACTCAGGAACCTAGCACGAGTGACCTCTCTGGAGTACCAGACCTCATGCCAGGTCAGGGAGATGGAGGAGAGAAGAGAGGGAGGAAGGGGACAGGCGACCTGCATCAGGACCCAGTGAGGGGCCAGATATACAGTCTTTACACAACCCTGTCAGATGGCTGTACCCATTGGTGAGACCAAGAAGTAAGGGGAGGTGACTTCCCCAGGGTTTCACCTCTAGAAAGTTAGAAGTCAGAATGTACATCCACATCCGCCTGTCTCCATCAGGGCAGATGATGGACACACACAAGAAACCAAATCACTGGGGCACAGTGTGAAAAAAGCCAGTATTGCCAGGTGAAAGATGCTCTGGGAGGTCAAGAGACAGGCTGACCTGGGGGTGCTGAGGACCAGGGAGGACTTCAGGATGGTCATGATGTTTGACCTGTATCTCGAATGGTGAGTGTGTGGGAATAGATCAGGAGGTCGAGAGTGCATAGAGCGGGAGGAAAGGCACAGCGGTGTCCAGCAGTGGGGTGGGCGCACACAGAGGGCAGAGTCAGGAGGCTCCAGCCAAGAGTGGAATTGCGGGGGAGGCACTCAATGGTCCCCACTATCTCTCCTGATAACTTAGACCTCAGAAGTCATTCTGTTTCCAGAAAATTAGAGTCATAACCCCCAAAATAACGTCAAGCACCTAGTCACTGTCCTAAGCACTCAGTAAACACCAGCCTGTTTAATCCTCACAGCAACCCTAGGAGGTAAATACTATGATTATCCCCATTTTATACATAAGGAAACTGGCCCAAAGAGGCTAAGTAACTTGTCCAAGGCACACACCAATGTAAGGGGCGGAGCTGAACCCACACCTGGCAGGCAGGCTCCAGCGGGCCTGCACCATTCACCACTCTGCTCTGCCGTCTCTGCAGACCTGCCTCCCTCCCCCTAAACGCTCCATCTCGGCTGGCCTCCCCCACCAGACTGCAGGCACCTCCGAACAGGTGCTGTGCCTTGTCCTCCCCCGGCTGTTCCCCCTGCCATGCCTCACCAAGGAAAAGAACCTAACTGGTACATGAAGACCTGAAGGGAAAAAGTCCCAGGCACTATCCAGTTTGGGCTGGGAACCAACAATTTGTTGACTTAATCAGGCCAGTGCAGAAAGGTGTTGTCATGGTGGTGAGGTTTCTATTCCAGGTGGCCAGGCTGTAATTAAATGTCCTGACCTGCACACCTCCAGTTACTGCACAAGAGCTGGTTTCCCGGGCCTGTTAACCAGCAATTACAGAACCTTCCACTGAAATTCCAAATCACTTAGTAAAGGTCACTTCCTCTATTTATTTTTCGGATTTGGGAGTAGAAGTCGGGTGGAATATTGCCCGAAGTACAAGTGACATCCACTATTTAAAACAGTCTTATTCGATAGCCAATCCGAAGCAAGCAAAACCATCCTCGGTCCTTAGAAGTTGTTATAAGGGCCCGCGTTTATGGAATACCTACCTATGTGCCAGGCACCAATATAGGTGCTTTAAATGTGTTATACGATTTAATCCTTATAATAATAAACCTGAGAAGTAGGCATTGTTATTTCCATTTTATAAAGGAATAAGCTGAGAACCAGGGTAGTTAAGTAACCTTCCCAGGGTCACAAAGTATACCTAGGGCATTCAGGATTTATAGCCAGGTCTGTCTGCCTCCAAACCCTGGGTTCTCCCTGTCAAACTAGATGGTCTCAAGCTAAGAAACCTAGTTTGAGATATAGAATGGGGCTTGCTATGTACTGTGCAAGGAGTGCTGAAAAGTCCCAAATATTCCTTTTTCCTGGCCTATCCCTGAAGGCCCAGGAGAGGAATGGGTCTCTTCCAGTCTCTGGGATGATCACCACAATAGAGTAATAATCCTTCACCATTGATGACCGAGGCAGCTTTTTCTATTGACAAGGGAGACATGGAACCGCTTGAGGACAGTAGGACCTTGGAACAGAAATGGCTGGTGCCAAAGGCAGTCTACACACCATCACTGGCCATATGATGCTCATGGCAGGCATCACTAATCAGTCAGGACCTTCTTTCCCCCAGAACCCGGTACAGTCTCAGGCTCCTTCTCAACACAGCTGATTCTTCTCGTGGATTGAACTGGCCAGGAGATAGAAATTATTTCTTCTCTGGGTCTTTGACATACAGTGACTGTATTTCCTACATGCAAATCAAATCACACCAGAGTCCACACCTGGCTGGGGACTTTCCTAAACCTATCAATTATTTTTTTTAAATGCCTTGTTCCAGAAGAGAAATAGCCAAACCATATGCCCGTGTGATGGGAAAGAACAGTATACATGCACACACCAGATACATGTGGGTGCATCTCCCCAAACTGCAGTCAGGTTTTATACCAAACTTAATCAGGCTCTGCTGTTCAGGGCCAAAAGCCAACCACAAACATTTCAAACCTGGTCTCACCCTACGTGTCCTAGACAGTCCCCTGGCAAACCACAAGCCCTGGATGGATTGGGTAATTGGAGAAATCCTCACACTCATGAGGCCCAAACAGCACGACTACCACCGAGCTTGTCCCAGTTCTTAGGTTCTGCTTTTGGGCGGCAACAACCCTTTCAATTTCTTATCTCAAATAACTAAGTCACCTCCGCTAGAAGAGAAAGGCTACCAACCACCTTTAAGACAGCAAAACTCCACAAACTCCCTAGTCGCAGGGCCTCACTGATCCAGGAGCAGCACAGTGATCTTTCCTGGGTGCCAGGAAGACTGCATCCAGGCAGAGGGCAGATTCCCTGTCTCCATCCCAGGCTCTGGCTCCGCATCTGCCGCCATCCCCTCTCTGGGGCCTCCAGCTCAAAGACGCACCAGCCCTCACAAGGAGGCCCACAACAGATGGGGACTGGCCCCTTGCTGGTATGGTAGCAGGCTTCTGCCGCACGCTGAGCTAAGTTGCCTGCCTCAGCTATTTGGAACCCCCTTGGAGCTCTCCAAGGTACTGACCCTCATTCCTGGCTGGGCCCCTAAAAACAGTGTGGTGGTGAACAGTGGTTATTCAGAGTTTATATATATGATTACATTCCTTAAAAAGGGAATCAAGTCAGAATAAATTTAGCTTCATTGTTGTACTATTTGTGTCTCACAGAAGTATATATCTATAGTCTTATCACTTAGAGAAGTAGCTTTCTAACCTTTTACCCCCCCATTTATAATGTGGATGCTTTTGAGAAGCCAGGAGACCTAGGTGGTGCCCGGGCCTTGGGTTTGCCTACAATGGCCCTGAACCTTTGATTTCACCAGGTTCTCACTTGGTTGGATCTCGCCTGTGCTATATCTTGACCTTGGGTACTTCCTAACCCCTCCCCAGCAGCTCCAGACTTCTAGGATGCTCCCTTTCAGTCTTTACAGGGAACTAGGGATGGTTGATTGACCTGTCTATCTCTCCCACTTAGCTGCGTCTTCCAATGACTGGATCCTTTATATACCTGCTGCAGCATCTGGCCCTCAGGGTCTTCAGTGTTTATTGCCTTCTGGATACATAATGAATAACCTCCTAGATGTAACCCTATCTCTTAAACCCTTGGCCTGACCTGCTCTCCGTGGCCCATTCTGCTGGCCAGCAAGCTGGGGTCTCCTCCTGATGCTGGGGTGGGGGGCAGGGGCTAGTGGTCTATGCTGGTGTCAGAACAAACATCACTGGAAATATAAGGATCCAGGTTTCCTGTTTGTACACTTGTTTGCTGTATTTCCTAGAGGAAAAGGTTCTGGTGGTGACTCTGGGTTGCATGTGCCACCTCACCCCATCAAAACACAACAGTGACAATGAATGGTTCTTTCAGACACCATTTTGCACTATTCTAAGCACTTTATGTGCATTTGTCTATAACGCAGGTGCCAGCATTATCCCCTTTCTACAGACAATGGAGCAGAATGGAGCGGTTATGTGACTCAGCCAAGGTCACCTGTCTGGTCAGTGATGACTCCAGACCACACACCCAGGCTGGGCCTCTCCAGAGATACTGCCCTTAACTGTTATTTGTCATTGCTTCCCACTGAACTCAGTGTCTTCAGGGGATGAGGAACAGCACAACATCAGGAGAGGGTGAGTAACAGGGAGGTGAAGCATAAAACTAGGAAACGGGTGAATTCTTTTCTGTAGGGTCACAATAGATTCCACAAAGAGGGGCAATACTCACAAAAGTAGCAGCTATTCCTATTGTCGTTGTAAAGACAGGTCCTGCCTCCCAAAGAGTCATATCATTTAGAGCTAGAAAAATTGCCTTATATTAAAGGACAAGCAAGCCCAGAGAAGCCCCCAAGTGCCCAAGTTATGAAGAAGAGTGTCCAGAGGCACCTGCTTAAAAAGACAGATAGGTACTCGGTCAAATCTTTTTTACAAGGGTATAAAGAACCCCCAAGATGATATTTTAATAAACAAAACAACCCTGGTCATTAAACTATCTGCTGCCTTGAGCCAGACACAGTGGCACACAGCGACCTGGGTATGCGAGGCTGCCTGATCACAGCAAGCTGTCCTCCAGGGGGAGCCAGAGTCAGTCCTTGCCTTTCTTCACACACACAAACACAAGAAACACACGCATACAACTCTATCTCGGCTTAAAATGCACAGATGTCTAACAGGATGCTATGGATTTGGAATAAACAGAGGATAAGGCCAGCTGGGGAAGTGTCTGAATTTTAGAGACTGCTCAGCAGCTTTCGAGCATCTCCTCTGCAATAGCTGGGTCCCATCTGTATTGTGCTCCCCAATGCACACACCATTTTACAAGGGACAGCGACAAGTTTGTCCAGGGAAGGGACACTAGCAAATACCAAGACTGCTGGGAGGACCTGAGGCTCCTGGGCCCAGAGAAGGCAGACCCCTGCCTGGGCTGAGAACCCCACTACTCCTTTTCTCCATCTGTACAATGAGAAGCGCCCCCTCTCTGAGACAGATGAGACAGAGCAGTGACGATGCTGCCTGTCAGGACGGGCTAGGGGTCCACTCCACCTTGCTCAGAGCATAGCAGTTTTCTGAACCTGGTAAACCTAGCCATGCCCCATGAGTCTGTGTTCATTGGGCCTCAGGGGCTCTTAGAGCAAGCAGGAGTCTGTCTCCAGGTCCCGGGGCAATGCCTTTGTTGTAGACATGAGGACTTTGCGATCCCAGATCCCATGGCCATAATAGAAGGGGGACTCTCCAGTCATCCAGATCCCCACTTAGCCCTCTTTCCATTTGTCCTGCAGCCTCCACCAGCAGACAGCGCCACTACCGTCATGTCTTTCTGGTGACCCAGAGGCAGCACTGGCCTGACAGCCCCCGAACAGTGACACACACATCTGCCAAGCAATTATCACCAGCTGTTCTTCCTCCCAAACACACTGGGTAAGACCCAGCGGCATAAGGGAGCCTGAGAGACTCTGAGACCACGTGCTGTCTTCCGGTTGTTTCTTCCAAGCTCTTTCTCTCCCCGGGACCACAGTGAGTAGAAACTGCTGTGGAAATCTCTCTGCCACTGGCCAGAGGGAATATATCTTTTAGTCCAAAAGTAGAAACTTAGAGTCATGGAGCCATCAAATAGGAAGGGCTACCTGAAATCATTAAGTGCTCTCTGATCCAGTGTATGATGTTCAATTGCTCAATAAGTAATTCTAACACATGAGAGATTGTAAAAATAGGAGAGCTGAGGAACCCCACAGCAGAACACAACACCTTCCCTTTAAATCCAGGTCAGAGCAGTGGGGTCTGAATGCTGGGCCCTTCCTAGCCAGTCCTTCCCACAAAAGGCACAAATGGAAAGGCCCCTGACAGTCTGTGTCTCACAGACTCAGCACACTTCATAATGGAGGTAGTAGGTTCTTTCCCAACCATTCAGCATGGTGGCCTGGGATTTCCCACTTAAAGGATGCCTTCCTGCAGCTATCCACAGCAGCCCCCGGCTGACCCCTGCACAGCCCGTCCTCCAAGAAAGAAGCTTGACATTCTTGACCTTGGGCGCTGTTAGTTCTGCTGTCTGAAGGAAATCACCAGAAGACACTGAACAGTAAGAGCCAAGAAGACAAGGACTTTTTTTTTTGGCCATGGATGAAATTCAAGCCCCAGTACGTCATGTCTGTGAGGCTTGTGGAAAGCTAGCTTCTGACCACAGAGGTTGGAGAAGAGTGTGTGTCCCTCAGCCAGCACTCAGCAGACATTTATCTGGCATGACCTCTGAGCTCACATTGCCAGGGCTGGAGTCACCTGGAGAGCAGCAGGGTCATGGAATGGCCATCCCCGCTCCCTCCCCATCCTGTGTCATGCCAGTGTTCGCTTCACGTGTACCACAGCCAACACCTCAGTTAGTCCTCATAGATATTAGGGCAGTTGGTACTCTTCCATTTCACAGATGAGGAAACATTGGCCCAAAAGAGTCAAGAGAGTTGCCCAAAGTCATATAGCCAAGAGGATGCAGATCCAGAACCTGAACACAGACCTTGCTTCTCCAAGGCCTGTGCCTACCCCCCACCCTACATTAAAGCCATGGAGCTTATATAACCTCGGTGGAAACTTTTTCAAACTCCATTTCAGAATCAAGAGTTGGCCTAAAATATGCTAGGCTCAATCCCCGGTGCCTCCCACAGCATGCTAATCTTATAATTATTAGTCACTTGTGATCACTCTCCATGGTGCTCTCAACCAAAAGCTTTATTATGCATTAATATGTTTTAGTCCCACAAATATTTATGTTTAAATTCCACAGGGATTTATAGGAACCAAAGAAGTTAGTTTCCCTCCTTTAAAAGGACAACTGCTTCTTCTTTCAGTAAATCCATTTATTCAATTGCCCACTGCCTAACACATTTATTGAGTGTGTATATTGTATACACAGCTCTGTTGTGGAGCTTGGAGATACAACAGTGATCACGACAGATCAGGCCCCTGTTAAGACAGAACTTCCATTTTATCAGAGGAGACAGACAGTGAACAAGTAAATAAATAAGATAATTTCAGGTAATTAAGTGTTATAAAGAAAATAGAACAGGTGACTACCTGTCGGAGCACCAAGAGACAACATGTGAACTGACAGCTGACCAGTGAGAAGAAGCCAGCCATGTGAAAATCAGGCAGAAAAAACAGTAGATGCAAAGGCCCTGAGGTGGCAATGATCTTGGCCAGTGCTAACGGGACTTCGAGAGCTCCATGAAAGCAGCAGATGAGATAGGCTGATACACACAAGACCTCCCAGGCCAAGAAGAAAGGTTTGGATTTTATTTGGGTTACATGGAGAACGTGCCCCCAGAACTTAGGACTCAAACTGCCTGCAGAATTAAACCACTAAAATCCACACACTGTTGATGTAACCAGGCACCTGTCGGTTCCTGGAGTGGAGTACCCAAGAGCCATGAAGCACCCCAGACTAACCAAGGTGATCTCAGAGGCAGGGCCAGAATTTGTGAGTAGAAAGTGGCAGGCCCAGCGTTTGAACTGAGGTCAGCCTGATTCCACAATCCTGAGTCTTTCTCCACTCCAGCCTCTCAGAAACTCCCGCGTAAAGCTCGGAGAGAGATAACAAGAAGGAAAGATGAATCCCAATATTTAACAGAAAGCATAGTCTTATGCAGCGCTTTCCTCATGTGCAATTGGGGTGGGTACATGGAAGACAGGAGTCCCAGGAGTAGACCACTCAAAACTAACGAGACGGGAAGCCCAGTATTTCTCTTATTTCAGAACAAATCCAGAAGGTAATCACATGTAGTTCTCATAACCCCATGAGAAAGATGGGATAGAAAGCTGAATTCCTTTTTTTAAGATTTTATTTATTTATTTGAGAGAGAGAGAGAGAGAGCCAGAGAGAGAACATGAGCAGAAGGGAGGGGCAGAGGGAGAGAGAGAAGCAGGCTCCCCACTGAGCAGGGAGCCCGACGCAGGGCTTCATCCCAGGACCCTGGGATCATGACCTGAGCCGAAGGCAGACGCTTCACCAACTGAGACACCCAGGCGCCCGAAGGCTAAATTCCCAGCAATGAGAACTTATTTCATCTTGAGGTGCTGTTGCCCTCTGCCAGCACTGCCCATCTGGAAAGTTCATCCCCAGCCTTTGGCTCAAGAGCCAGCTCCTCCAACACGTCTGCCCTGATCATCTCCAGCTCCTTTCAGGCCAAATTAATCATCACACTCACCACACTGTATGTATCCGATGGCTTAATATGTCCACCCCCTCCAAACTGTGAGCAAACTGAGGCCAAGGATTATGTCATCTGCTATCAAACGGCTGGTGCCCATCACAGCACTTAACACAGAGCAGACACTTGTGGAATGCTTGTTGATGAATCCACTGCTCGCCGGGAAAGGATTTCTGGTGAATGGCAAAGCTGAGACCCACGTCCAGGTTGCAGACCACATTAGAGCCGTGAGGAATACCCATATACTAGGAGGTCAGGAGAGAGGCGATGGAGACATGAAAGGGACCATGGAGGAAGTGATGCTGGAGAGAGGAGGCTGAATCAGAAGAATAAAGAAGCTCAGCACAGTGGGGAGGCAAGGATGGGCAGGGAGGGGGCAGAATTTGGAGAAAACACTGGGCAGAAGTGAGTCAGAGGTGAATTACCTAAGGTTCCACATGTGGGATGCTGGGGAAAGGAGGGCACAGCTTGCTGGAATGTGAGGCTGAGCGGGGCACACAAGGGGTCTGGGGAAGCTTTGCACATTCAGTTTGGCTTGTCAGTGTGATCCTAGATCACTAAGAGGACCTGTGGTTTGAGGCTACATTTAGACATATGCTTAGTACTTGATAATTACAACTGGGAAGGGGCTGGTTATGCTAAGGTAGGCAAAGAAAATGAAGAGCTCCCAGCAGCTGCAGAAGGGCCTTTTTAAAACCATGCAACCTCATCTTTTAAACATCAACAGGGCATCTGCAGCATCCGTGGCATTCTGGGATGCACTACCATCTTCCTCTCTAAATATCCAAATGCTGCCTTGGTGGCCAAGTGTAAACCTGCCCTCTTCGGAGAAAGCAGTGGACTTTGGAAAGCATGTGGGCTTTGGAAAGCATGGACTCTGGAGGGAGACTGACCTGGGTTCCAATCCTGACTTGGCCCTCTTCAGCTGAGAGACTGTAGGCCAGCTCACCCATCCGAGGAAGGACACTATAGTGAAGTTAGACACGTGGAGCCCAGGAGAAGATATCTAGGATGTCTAAATTCTACACAAGGTAAATTCTTAGAATATACAGGAACTCCTGAGAACCAATTAGAAAAAGGACAGGAAATTCAATAGAAAAATGGCAAAGCATATGAGATGCAAGGGGAAATTCACAGAAAGGGAAATCCAAATGGATAACAGTGCTTTAAGAGACCTCCAAGCTTATTAGTAAGAAAAATGTCAAAATAAATGCAGTGAGATACTATTAAGCTCTTATTTGTAAATACTGATTCGTAAATACTGATAATCCTGTGTTGCTAAGCATATAGGGAAATGGGGATCATCGTGCCCTGCTGGAAGGAGTGCAAACAGGTGCAGCCATTCTGGAAAACAACCTGGCAGGACTTAGTTTAAACAAATGTTTACCTTCTTTGTGACCCAGATTTATCCCCAGCTATAAATCCCAGAGAGATGGTCACAGGGTTCTGTAAGGCATCATTTATGAATAAAATCTTAAGTATCATTTCTTGTGACCACGGGATGGAAGGCAATGTTAGTGCCTGAGACTAGGGGAAAGGCTGAGGGGAAGTTACGGCCAGATTTGGTACACCACTGAATACCATACATTCGTCAGAAGCCATGAACAAGATGTACCACAGCATGGAGATATCTTGACATATAATACTGAATGAAAACAGTCAGTGGTAGATAACATGCTTATTACCTTTCATAGGAGGAAATAGGTGTTCACATCTAGTGCACTAGCTGATGCACTATGGGGAGCTAATAAATATTGGTTCTTTTCCTTTTACGTTTCCAGCCCCACCCCTCCTTCTATACCTTTCCCTGACTATCCCATGGTGGCGTTTAGAGCACCCAATGAGTTTCCCAAGGTCTCCAGGATAGTTTAAATATTCCTATCTAAAAGTGATGGAGATGTGTTACATGATTCTGGGGCAAGCTTAAGTCTGGAGAAAGAGTTTTAAATATCATTGTCAATGAAACCTTGGCCTGAAATCCCAGTGTCTGGTGAAGGAGTGAGTGTGGAGCCAATGAGCCGGATGCTCTTATTATTTATTTCCATTTTAACGACAGGGAACAGAAGCACAGAGAGAATCTAAGTAACTTGCCCCGAGGCACTCACTAATAAATTATAAAACTGGTCCTAAAGCTCAGGCAGTTTGAATCCAGAGCCCATGCTCTTTTTTGGTTCTTTGCACATTTTATTGCATGTGCATGTGTATGTGTGTGAGGCAACATACAGAAATGTACACAGACTAATAAAAAGAATACATTGTGCCCATCACCCAGCTCTTTCCAGCCCTCTGCCATTTAACCACAAACCAGTTTCCTTGTCAATAATGTTTATTTGTTCCCTTCGTCTTTTTTTTTTCTTGGTCTGTCTTACCAAGTGATTCTCTCTATATTCTGTTTTCCAGATTAGTTGGTCTTTTCTATCGGTTGTTTATTTCCTATTTCATTAATTCAGTCTTTAGCATTTCCTTTCTTCTACTTTCTTTGAGTTTACTCTGGTTCTTTTACTTACTTCTGACTTGGATTCTTATTTTCCAGTATAAGTATTTGCAGTTCTACATTTTCCTCTTGGAGCTGTTCTAGCCATTAAGATTTCTTCTTTGAGTCAGTAATTATTAGGAAGATTTTTTTTCCGGGGGCGGAGCAAGATGGCGGAGGAGTAGGAGACCTGGATTTCATCTGGTCTCAAGAATTCAGCTGAATAGGGATCAAACCATTCTGAACACCTACGAACTCAACAGGAGATGGAAGAAAAGAATAGCAACAACTCTCTGAACAGAAAAGCAACCACTTTCTGGAAGGTAGGACGTGCGGAGAAGTGAATCCGAGGCGATATTCGGGAGGATAGACGGCGGGGGAGGGGGCCTCCGTCGGCTGTTTTTGGCAAGTGATAGAGCCTCAGAGCACAAAATCAGAACTTTTAGAAGCCGGCTCCGCTGAGGGACATCGCTCCAGTGGCTAAGCAGGGGGTGGAAACCTCGCGGGACAGTGTGGTCTCAGGACCCTCGGGGTCACAGAAAGACCAGGGATGCCTGAGTGCGGCAGAGCTCCCAGGTATCGGAGCGGGGAAGCCGGCTGTGGAGACGAGGCCGAGGCGCCGGCTCTCAGCTCGGGATTGCCATGGACCGTGACCCGCGGCACAGTCGGGCCACTGCTCCTCCAGCAGGGACCTAACGGGCGGCAGAGCCGGGGAGACTCCCCTTCCTCCCCCGGGAGGAGCGGCACAGGAGCGCACCGCAGGGATCTGCTGGGTTTGGAGACTCCACACGGGGTCGGGTGCCAGAGATAGAACTGCTCGGTCACAGGCCAGGTGAGCACGGAGTGCGGCCGGAGACCAGGGAGACGGGAGTGACTGGTTTTCTCTGGGGGCCCACGCCCTGAGTTCTCGGCTCCTCCGGGCGGAGATTGGGAGGCCACCATTTTCACCCCGGTCCTCCAAAGCTGTACCGAGAACTTGCAGGGAACAAAAGCTCCCAAGAGCAAACCCGAGCAGATTACTTAGCCTGGACAGACAAGGGCGGGGCAATTCCGCCTCCAGCAAAGACATTTGGGAACCACGGCAACAGGCCCCTCCCCCAGAAGATCAGCACAAACAACCAGCCAAGACCAAGTTTACCAATCAAGGAGAACGGGAGAACTCCAGCGCTAGGGGAATACTGCACATAGAATTCATGGCTTTTTTACCATGATTCATTAGTCTTTCAAAGTTAATATTTTTAACTGTTTTTTTTTCTGAATTTTTCTTTTTCCCTTTTTCAACCAACATCTTATCAATCCCTTTTTAAAAAAAAACATTTTTATTTTTCATTTTTAGAGTCATATTCTATCCCTTCATAGTAGTTACCCTTATTTTTGGCATATATATATAAGTTGTTCTCTCTTGAAAATTTTGAGATACACTTTCTTCTAACAGATCAAAATATACCCTAAATCACTAGTGTAGGGCTTTGTTCTAGTCTCCTGCCTGATCACATTCTCTCCCTTTTTTTCCATTTTTTTTTAAATCTTCTTTCTTTTTTCAAACAACTTATCTTATCAATTCCTTTTATAAAAATCTTTTATAATTTTCATCTTTACAGTCATATTCCATCCCTTCATTGTATCAACCCTTATTTTGGAGATATATAAGTCTTTCTTTCTTTAAAATTTTAGGAGGCACTTTCTTCTAACAGACCAAAATACACACAAAATCTAGTGCGTGGCACTGACCTATGCACTATCCTGATCATATTTGATCATATTCTGTTTTTTTTGTTTTGTTGTTTTTGTTTGTTTTTATCTTTTTCTTTTTCTTTTTTTTTTCTCTTTCTTTTTTCTTTCTTTCCCTTTCTTTTCCCCTGGTTTCAGGTCTTTTCTGATTTGTTTAGAGTATATTTTCTGGGGACGTTGTTAACCTGTTAGCATTTTGTTCTCTCATTCATCTATTCACCTCTGGACAAAATGACAAGATGAAAAAAAATCACCTCAGCAAAAAGAACAAGAGGTAGTACGGTCAGCCAGGGACCTACTCAATACGGACATTAGTACGATGTCGGACCTAGAGTTCGGAATCATGATTTTAAAGATACTAGCTGGGCTTGAAAAAAGCATGGAAGTTATTAGAGAAACCCTTCCTGGAGAAATAAAAGAAGTAAAATCTAACCAAGTCGAAATCAAAAAGGCTATTAATGAGGTGCAATCAAAAATGGGGGCACTAACTGCTAGGATAAATGAGGCAGAAGAGAGAATCAGCGATATAGAAGACCAAATGATGGAAAATAAAGAAGCTGAGAAAAAGAGAGATAAACAACTACTGGATCACGAAGCAGAATTCGAGAGATAAGCAATACGATAAGACGAAACAACATTAGAATAATTGGGATCCCAGAAGAAGAAGAAAAAGAGAGAGGGGCAGAAGGTATATTGGAGCAAATTATAGCAGAGAACTTCCCTAATGTGGGGAAGGAAAAGGCATCAAAATCCAGGAGGCACAGAGAACCCCTCTCAAAATCAGTAAAAATAGGTCAACACCCCGACATCTAATAGTAAAACTTACAAGTCTCAGAGACAAAGAGAAAATCTTGAAAGCAGTTCCGGAGAAGAGATATGTAACCTACAATGGTAGAAATATTAGATTGGCAACAGACCTATCCACAGAGACCCGGCAGGCCAGAAAGGACTGGCATGATATCTTCAGAGCACTAAACGAGAAAAATATGCAGCCAAGAATACTATATCAGCTAGGCTGTCATTGAAAATAGAAGGAGAGATAAAAAGCTTCCAGGACAAACAAAAATTAAGGAATTGGCAAACACAAAACCAGCCCTCCAAGAAATATTGAAAGGGGTCCTCTAAGTAAAGAGAGAGCCTAAAAGCAACATAGACCAGAAAGGAACACAGACAATATACAGTAACAGTCACCTTACAGGCAATACAATGGCACTAAATTCATATCTTTCAATATTACCCTGAATGTAAATGGGCTAAATGCCCCAATCAAAAGACACAGGCTATCAGACTGGATTAAAAAACAAGACCCATCAACATGCTGTCTGCAAGAGACTCATTTCAGACCCAAAGACACCCCCAGATTGAAAGTGAGGGGGTGGAAAACCATTTACCATGCTAATGGACACCAAAAGAAAGCTGGGGTGGCAATCCTTATATCAGACAAATTAGATTTTAAAACAAAGACTGTAATAAGAGATGAGGAAGGACACTATATCCTACTTAAAGGGTCTATCCAACAAGAAGATCTAACAATTATAAATATCTATGCCCCTAACATGGGAGCAGTCAATTATATAAGGCAATTAATAACAAAAGCAAAGAAACACATTGACAACAATACAATAAGAGTGGGGGACTTTAACATCCCCCTCACTGAAATGGACAGATCATCTAAGCAAAAGATCAACAACGAAATAAGGACTTTAAATGACATACAGGACCAAATGGACTTCACAGACATATTCAGAACATTCCATCCCAGAGCAACGGAATACACATTCTTCTCTAGTGCCCATGGAACATTCTCCAGAATAGATCATATCCTAGGTCACAAATCAGGTCTCAACCAGTACCAAAAGATTGGGATTATTCCCTGCATATTTTCAGACCACAATGCTTTGAAACTAGAACTCAATCACAAGAGGAAAGTCGGAGAGAACTCAAATACATGGAGGCTAAAGAGCATCCTACTAAAGAATGAATGGGTCAACCAGGAAATTAAAGAAGAATTAAAAAAATTCATGGGAACCAATGAAAATGAAAACACAACTGTTCAAAATCTTTGAGATACAGCAAAGGCAGTCCTACGAGGAAAGCATATAGCAATACAAGCCTTTCTCAAGAAACAAGAAAGGTCTCAAATACACAACCTAACCCTACACAGAAGGAGCTGGAGCAAAAACAGCAAATAAAGCCTAAACCCAGCAGAAGAAGAGAAATAATAAAGATCAGAGCAGAAATCAATGAACTAGAAACCATAAGAACAGTAAAACAGATCAACAAAACTAGGAGCTCGTTCTTTGAAAGAATTCACAAGATTGATAAACCCCTGGCCAAACATATCAAAAAGAAAAGAGAAATGACCCAAATCAACAAAATCATGAATGAAAGAGGAGAGATCACAACCAACACCAAAGAAATACAAACAATTATAAGAACATATTATGAGCAACTCTATGCCAGCAAATTAGATAACCTGGAAGAAATGAGTGCATTCCTAGAGATGTATCAACTACCAAAATTGAGCCAGGAAGAAATAGAAAACCTAAACAGACCTATAACCACTAAGGAAATTGAAACAGTCATCAAAAATCTCCCAAGAAACAAAAGCCCAGGGCCAGATGGCTTCCCAGGGGAATTCTACCAAACATTTAAAGAAGAATTAATACCTATTCTCCTGAAACTGTTCCAAAAAACAGAAATGGAAGGAAAACTTCCAAACTCATTTTATGAGGCCGCCATTACCTTGAACCCGAAACCAGAAAAAGACCCCATCAAAAAGGGGAATGACAGACCAATATCCTTGATGAACATGGATGCAAAAATTCTCACCAAAATCCTAGCCAATAGGATCCAACAGTACATTAAAAGGATGATTCACCATGACCAAGTGGGATTTATCCCTGGGCTGCAAGGCTGGTTCAACATCTGCAAATCAATAAACAAGAATCGTATGATCCTCTCAATAGATGCAGAAAAAGCATTTGACAAAGTACAGCATCCTTTCTTGATCAAAACTCTTCAGAGTATAGGAATAGAGGGTACATACCTCAATATCATAAAAGCCATCTATGAAAAACCTACAGCGAATATCATTCTCAATGGGGAAAAGCTGAGAGCTTTTCCCCTAAGATCAGGAACGCGGCAGGGATGTCCACTCTCACCACTGCTATTCAACATAGTATTAGAAGTCCTAGCCACAGCAATCAGACAACAAAAAGAAATCAAAGGCCTCCAAACCGGCAAAAAAGAAGTCAAACTCTCACTCTTTGCAGATGATATGATACTGTATGCAGAAAACCCAAAAGTCTCCACCCCAAAACTGCTAGAACTCATACAGGAATTCAGTAAAGTGGCAAGATATAAAATCAATGCACAGAAATCATTGGCATTCCTATACACCAACAACAAGACATAAGAGAGAGAGAAATTAAGGAGTCGATCCCATTTACAATTGCACCCAAACCATAAGATCCCTAGGAATAAATCTAACCAAAGAGGCCAAGGATCTGTACTCAGAAAACTATAAAATACTCATGAAAGAAATTGAGGAAGACATAAAGAAATGGAAAAACGTTCCATGCTCATGGATTGGAGGAACCAACATTGTGAAGATGTCAATGCTACCTAGAGCAATCTACACATTCAATGCAATCCCCATCAAAATATCATCCACTTTTTTCAAAGAAATGGAACAAATAATCCTAAAATTTGTATGGAACCAGAAGAGACCCCGAATAGCCAGAGGAATGTTGAAAAAGAAAAGCAAAGCTGGCGGCATCACAATTCCGGACTTCCAGCTCTATTACAAAGCTGTCATCATCAAGACAGTATGGTACTGGCACAAAAACAGACACATCGATCAATGGAACAGAATAGAGAGCCCAGAAATGGACCCTCAACTCTATGGTCAACTCGTCTTTGACAAAGCAGGAAAGAATGTCCAATGGAATAAAGACAGTCTCTTCAACAAATGGTGTTGGGAAAATTGGACAGCCACATGCAGAAGAATGAAACTGGACCATTTCCTTACACCACACACAAAAATAGACTCCAAATGGTTGGAAGACCTAAACGTGAGACAGGAGTCCATCAAAATCCTAGATGCGGAGAGGCCAGATGGGAAATGTTTGCAACTTCATGGATACAGTCCTGCCATAGCTATTCAGGGCTGCCTTTGTAGCATGAAAGCAGCCATAGACTATACTAAAGCAATTAATATGTCTGTGTTCCAATAAAACTTTACTTGCAGGAAGAGGCTGCAGGCTAGAAATGGCCCATGGCTCATAATTTGCCGCAGCAACTTCTTCCTAGAAACATTGCCAAAGGCAAGGGAAGCCAGGGCACAAATGAACTATTGGGATTTCATCAAGATCAAAAGCTTTTGCACAGCAAAAGAAACAGTCCACAAAACCAAAGACAACCGACAGAATGGGAGAAAATATTTGCAAATGACATATCAGATAAAGGGCTAGTATCCAAAATCTATAAAGAACTTATCAAACTCCACACCCAAAGAACAAATAATCCAATCAAGAATGGGCAGAAGACATGAACAGACATTTCTCCAAAGAAGACATCCAAATGGCCAACAGACACATGGAAAAGTGCTCAACATCGCTCGGCATCAGGGAAATCCAAATCAAAACCTCAATGAGATATCACCTCACACCAGTCAGAATGGCTAAAATTAACAAGTCAGGAAACGACAGATGTTGGCGGAGATGCGGAGAAAGGGGAACCCTCCTACACTGTTGGTGGGAATGCAAGCTGGTGCAACCCCTCTGGAAAACAGTATGGAGGTTCCTCAAACAGTTGAAAATAGAGCTACCATATGATCCAGCAATTGCACCACTGGGTATTTACCCCAGATACAAATGTAGGGATCCGAAGGGGTACATGCACCCCGATGTTTATAGCATTAATGTCCACAATAGCCAAACTGTGGAAAGAGCCAAGTTGTCCATCGACAGATGAATGGATAAAGAAGATGTGGTATATATACACAATGGAATAGTATGCAGCCATCAAAAGGAATGCGATCTTGCCATTTGCAATGACGTGGATGGAACTGGAGGGTGTTATGCTGAGTGAAATAAGTCAATCAGAGAAAGACATGTATCATATGACCTCACTGATATGAGGAATTCTTAATCTCAGGAAACAAACTGAGAGTTGCTGGAGTGGTGGGGGGTGGGAAGGATGGGGTGGCTGGGTGACAGACATTGGGGAGGGTATGTGCTATGGTGAGCGCTGTGAATTGTGCAAGACTGTTGAATCACAGATCTTACCTCTGAAACAAATAATGCCATATATGTTAAAAAAAAAAAAGATAACAGGAGGGGAAGAATGAAGGGGAGTAAATCGGAGGGGGAGAAGAACCATGAGAGACGATGGACTCTGAAAAACAAACTGAGGGTTCTAGAGGGGAGGGGGTGGGGGGATGGGTTAGCCTGGTGATGGGTATTAAAGAGGGCACGTTCTGCGTGGAGCACTGGGTGTTATGCACAAACAATGAATCATGAAACACTACATCAAAAACTAATGATGTAATGTATGGTGATTAACATAACAATAAAAAATTTTAAAAAAAGATTTTTTTTCTAATATCTATCCTATGGATGGATTGGTTGGTTATCTTTCAATTACTATTTTCTGATTTAATTGCTTTGTGTTCAGAAATATACAATATGTTGTTTTTCTTTCTGTGGTTAGAGATAGTTATGATATTAGTCACTTTTATTACTTGAGATTTGCTACATTATCAATTTTTACAAATGTTCATGTGATTGTTAGAGGCAGGGCTTTGCATAAATGCTTTAGATCAGCGGTCAACAAATGGTCTATAAAGGCCAGATGGGAAATGTTTGCAACTTCATGGATACAGTCCTGCCATAGCTATTCAGGGCTGCCTTTGTAGCATGAAAGCAGCCATAGACTATACTAAAGCAATTAATATGTCTGTGTTCCAATAAAACTTTACTTGCAGGAAGAGGCTGCAGGCTAGAAATGGCCCATGGCTCATAATTTGCCAATTTATGCTTTAGATTAAGCTTGTCAATTGTGCTATTAAAATATTCTGTATCTTTAATAATTTTTTATCAGTTGTAGAGAGTTAGATTTCTCCCTTTATAATAAGATCTGTCCATTTCTCCTTGTCATTTTGCCAATTTTTGCTTTATGTATTTTGGAGTTATGTTACTAGGTAAAAACTAGTTCCAAAGTGTTAACAGCTTAATGAATCCTTTTTTAAATCCTTAATGTTCCTTGTTAACAGGCTGTTCTCCGATGATAATGTAGTTATGTCAGCTTTCTTTTGTTAGTATTTGTCTGGCAAATAACCATCTATTAAAATTCAAATGTTTTAAAGATTTATTTTATATTATCCCCTCAGTTTTCTACTCTTTTTTGGGTAACAGACAGTCCTGTGGGCCCTTGAGACACAACATAACGTATCAATTTAAAAACATCTAGTTCTAGATATTAATCCATTAAAATGTGAGCTCCACAAAGGAAGATATTCTTATGTATTTTGTTCACTGCTAAATCCCCAGTGTGGAGCAATGTCTGGCACAAAACATGCACTCAGTATATCTTTATTACGTGAACGAACACTTGACTCTTCATTTCAAGGTAAGACATCTTCTGTCCCTAAAGAGACAGACTGCAGGTGGTGTCTCCCCTCCCTAGCAAGGGCCTGTAGCAGGTGGAACTTGGGGTGAGGGAAGGGAGGTATGGTGAGCTTCTTTCTCCTTTTCCCCCTTTTGTCCCTAGTTTATTGAGCAGGGCTTCAGGCTTTTCTGAGGGGTTGGATTATAGAGGAGAGGAGAAGCAAGGGCAGTAAAGTTCTTACTAGGCTACTGGCTAATCCTACCAGCTTTGCATTCGCTGGACGAAGCTGACGTTACAGTTGATTCTAGCCTCAGAGAGTTCCCCAGTGGACTCCTCTAGTTGCAAGTCCCCTAAGGTGGAGACTGCATCCTATCCCTCTAGCTGCCCTACTCTTTAGCCCCAGTCCTTCAGAGGTCCATATCACAGAGAATCACCCTGTCTTCCCAGGCAAGTCTAAAATATTAAGGCTCCCATGTGGCTCTGTCTGCAGGATCCACATCTTGTCCATGGAAACCAGTCATGTATTCTTTGCCCTGCTGCGGTGGGAACGTGGGCACTTCTCAAGTGCAATCCTGTGCTTTCTCTTCCCTGCCAAAGGCACTTTAGCATCTCAGTCCTGTGCCAAACATCAGAGGAGATGCTGGAGACAAAATCAGGCTCCCTGAGCAGTCCAGTTGTAGAGTTTCCCCCCACCCACCCCAGCACCGGTCACACTTAGGGTGAACAGAGAGGTTCGGCACCCTCACATCTCCATCCTGAGGGGACCAGACTTCAGTGACTCTCCCAAAGTCCTCCCCACAATATCCTTTCTTCAAAATCCTCACCCAGATCCCTTTTAACATACTGGATATTGCTGATGCATCTCAGAGTCATGGAAGAAAACAGAGTCATGGTCAAATATTTGCTTTGGAAATTCTGCATTTTGATCTAGCACCTCATTTTGAAAGTAGCGTATAATTGCCTCTTGGTGCCTCTGTCAAAACTTCCATTTAACATCCTGTTTTAGTTGTACATCCTAATGCCTCCCTTTGTGGTCTACACTTAAAATTTTGAAATGCACACAAAAGTCTGAAGTTAGCTCTATTCTTCTGCTGAATCTCACAGAACTTTAGAATGTTTAAATGTCCTCAAAAAGTGTTCACCTTAAAATTATTATTATTCAATATTTTAGTTCTAGCTGGCTTTTATACCCTCAAATTTGTGATTATTGTTGTTTTAACAAGTGAATGCTTATTTCTACGTATTCACGTTTACCAGTTTCTGTGCCCAACGCTATTCTGTCTTCCTCCCACTGGGTTCAACTTCTATCTTCCCAAAGTTTATTCTGTAGTATGTCTTATTTTATCCTATTCTTGAATGATTGGTTAACAAGGTATAATAATCTACACTAGTTCTTTTCTCTCAGAAATCGAAGTATAATTCCATGGGAGTGGTGGGGTGGGGCTCCCATTGTTGTTATGGTATCTAAATCAAATCATTTTTCTTTTGTAGATGTGTTCTTCTCCAGTTATTTTGCAATCTCTTTTTGTCATTGGTATTCTGAAGTTCCACCACAATATGCATAGGTTAGTGTTAGTTTCATTTATCCTGCTTGGAGATCATTGTGATTCCTTTAGCTACAGATTTATGTCTTCAGTTACTAAAAGTTCTTGACATTATTCATTTGTTTATTGCTTCTTCTCCACTCTTGCTAATCTCTCCTTTTGGAATTCTTCTTAGACATACTTAGGACTTTCTTCTCTCTTTCATATTTTTTATACTTTCATCTCTCTGTGCTACATTTTGATAATATGGTCATTTCCTGGGTTTCACCTTCTAGTTTCCTAATACATTTTTCTTCCATGTCCTACCAGAGATGCTTAACCCATCTACTGATTTTTAAAATCAGTAAATATACCCAGATGTAAAAGCATTAACTGAGCTTCTGGTATAGCTGAGTAAGTCCCTATTGGACTGACCCTCCTCCCGATAGCAATTATATATTCAAAACCACAACAAGCAATGACCCAAAGGCATTGGAGACTGAAAACCCAGAATAGGCAGAGCCTGACGGGAAGTCGACACTGGCATGGGGTAAGTTTCACAATGGCAGTCCATACCACCTTGGGGGTGGCTAAAACTCCTATACTGGCAATAACAGGAAGTGATTGGGGAATCCCAGGAAAGAGAGATCCAGAAACGTAGTCCCAAATTAAAATTTCCACCCAAATCTCCGGATCCATTAGCCATGCATGTGCAGATTAGACTCTGAGAAACCTTGGTAAGGACAAAGAAATAGATCAACTTTTAAATTGTTACCCAAGAGACTGAGTTTTCAGCTTGGATCCTGATTGGATCCAAGTTAATTGCCTGCTAAAATAAGTGAGCATACAAACAAAATCAACAGGCTCTTTGGAAGAATATATAAGAATCCAGAGTCTCTACCACAAACCATTTGCAATGTCCAGGATTCTTCACATAGTCGTCCAAAATTGCTTGATATATGAAGAAAGGAAAACATGATCTATTTTCAAGAAAAAAGACAATCAACAGAGATTGACACCAAGATAACCCAGATATTAAACTTAGCAGACAAGAATTTTAAAGCAGCTGTCATTACTACACTTAGTGATGTAAAAGAAAATATACTAAAAATGAATATAAAGATAGGAAATATCACCAGAGAAATATGAATTATAAAAGAAAAACCAAAAGGAAATTCTAAAGTTATAAAATACAATATTGGTATTAAAAATTCACCAGACAAGTTTGAAAGCATAATGGAGATGACAGAAGAAAGAGACCATGAACTCAAAGATAGATCAACAGAAATTATCCAATCTCAAGAACAGAGAGAAAAAAGAGGGACAAAGGGGGTGAAGGGCCAAAGGGAGAGAGAGAGACTCTCAAGCAGACTCTGCACTGAGCGTGGAGCCCAATGAGGGGCTTGATCCCAGGACCCTGAGATCATGACCTGAGCTGAAACATTCAACTGAAAAGAGTCAGACTCTCAACCGACTGAGCCACCCCAGGTGCCCTGAGAAAGAAGATTTTTAAGAATGAACAGAGACTCAGGAATAGAGGGACAATACAAAAAGATTTAGCATACACAGTTAGGAGTCCAGGTAGGATAGGAGAGAGAAAATGGGGGTAGAAAAAAATATCTGAAGAAATCATGGTTGAAATTTTCCCAAATTTTGTAAAAGACATAAATTCTAGATTCAGGAATCTCAGTGAACTTCAGGCAGATAAAATATGTGGAAAACTATGCCTAGATACCTCACAGAACAACTGCTGGAAACCAAAGATAGAAAGAAAATCTTGAAAATAGCCAAAGAACAATGACACATCACATACAGAGCATCAAATTTCAAGTAACCGCTCATTAGAAAAAATGTAATGACAGCCAGAGGACAGCGGAACAACATCCTGAAATGCTGAAAGAAAAAATAAATAAATAAACCCTGAACTCTACATTGAGTGAAAACATTCTTCAAGAATGACGATGACCCAAAAACATTATGCTAAGTAAAAGAATTCAGACATGAGACCACAGATCGTATGGACCCATTTAAATAAAATATCCAGAAAAGGTAAATTTATAGAGGCAGGAAGTAGATTAGTGGTTGCCTGGGGCTGGGGGCAAGAACAGAGATTAACTGCAAATGGGCAAGCGGGTTGTTATGAGGGTAGGGAGATAAAATGCCCCTGACCTGGAGGTGTGGCGAGTGGCCCCCAAATCCCTCCCCACAATGGGTTCCCAGAGCATACTTTTCATTTCCCATAACAACACTCAATGGTTATTGTAATTATGTGCTTAATATCAGTCTTCTCCAGTAATTGTGGATCTCATGAAGACAGGCTGTATTTCCAAATTGTTTTTCTTGGTGTCCCTGGTCCCTGAAAATGAAATTAGGGCTCAATAAAAGTCTGTTGAATGGAACTGAACTTCTCATTCCCTATTGGTGAGCCCTTTCTGCAAACTGATGATTTTTTAATTTCAGATACATTTTCCTATAAAGTGTTTTAATAATTTTTCTCTTTCATTTGTTCCATTGTCTACATGAAAATCAAACTATAGTACTTCGTATTTTGTCTCTTCTCTATAACTATTAATTTTGTTCACACACTTTGCCCTTTCCTTCTGTATTTTATGTAATTTTGCCACACCATGTCACTAATTTTTTGCAGTGATGGTTCTACTCCTTGCTATTTCCAAAGCACTCCAAGTTCTGCAATGATACTATTATCATCAATTTCCTGCCTTAATTGTGCCAGTTCCTTATTCATCTCACTGTTTACTGTCTCTTATTTTTCCTCTTGTTTCATAAAGTCCATTTTCTCGTGATTTCCTTTACACTACAAAAGCAATTGGCTAAGACAATCATTTTCTGTATTTTGGAGTAAATGTTCTTCCAAAATGAGCTCTTCCTTCATCTTTTTTTTTTTTTCCTGCCATGTTCCATTTCTTTTTTTTAGAGAAGGCAAAGAAGAGGAAGCAGAATTTTTGCCTGGGTCTCATTTTTTTCCCCTGGTTCCTTGTCTTTGATTCATCTCAGTTCTATCTGGCCCTGTTATTCCCCAAATGATATGGGTAGATTTTCCCTAGGCTCCACTTCCCAATTTCCTGGGCACTGTTTGATTACTCTCCTTAGAACAGGAACTAGAGAGGTGAGTGTCCATGATTTGCTCAGTCCTTTGGTTGCCTGAGCAAGATGCAGAGGAGGGTGGGGCTGGGCCTTGGACAATCTCAGTCCACACCACTGTCCCTGGGCACTCACTCACTTTAGCTTTGTTCCTTAGTTCCAGACTGGGGCATTTCCTTGGATCAGGTGTACCTCTGGCCTCTGTGAAGAGCTGGCTTTAAGTACACACACCATTTTGATGGGAAAGTCCTCCTTCATCTACTTATTGCTGCCTAACAAGGGATTCCAAAATGGAGTGCCTTCAAATAACCACCATCTTACTGCTCCCAGTTCTGTGGGTCAGGGATCTGTGTAGGGCTCAGTGACTGGGCAGTTTGACTGGGGATGAAGGGCCCGAGATGGCCTCAGTCAATCTGTTGGCTGGACACCTTGGTTCTCCTCTATGTGGCCTCTCTCTCTCTCTTCATGTGGTCTTTCGTTCTCCAAGGCTTCTCTCTCCAGCAAGATTGCCTGGATTTCTTTATATTGCAGTTGGGTTTTGAGGGAGCAAAAGCAGAAACTGCCAGGACTCCAAAGGTCTAGGGTTGGAGCTCACCGGAGTCACTTTCACCACATCATATTGAGCAAAGCAAGTCACAAGTCATAGGACCAGTCAGATTCAAGGGACCCACTCCTGGGTGGGCAGAGCAGTGGGTGTATAGAGGGATGGGAGGAATTGTTGACAGCCATCTAGAAGAACTACCACTGTCCTTCTTTGTTCTGCTCATATTCCATGCTAATTCCCAAAAGACTGGGCCCCATCCTTTTCACAGGGACAAAGAAGGAAGAGCTGAGTGGTTAGCGGTTCGTCTGGCCTCCATCTTCGGATGCTAGTACTTACCAGGAGAAGGAGGGGAGGAGCTCCAAGAAGGCTGTTCTGCATTTTTCCCAGTCCAACCATACCCCTGCAGTCTCCAGACTGGGGTTATCAGTGTGGCTTCTCAAAATGTCCTGCACTCTCTTTTCATCACACAACGCATCTTTGTCTAGAGAAGGAGCTCTCTGTCTACCCCAAACATCTTCCCGCCATTTGGTCTACATTGCTCTGAATCTGGAAGAGACCCGCTAACATCTGTAGGAAGTGGCTGAGACCTGTCCCTAGTTTAAGCATTCTTGTCTTATTCTTTGCTATTTTTACTTCCTTTGGATGATTTTGTACAGTTCCATTCTCCCCAATCCTAAGGACTGAACTGTGTCTCCCCACATTCACATGTTGAAACCCTAACCGGCCATGGTTCGAGTAACTCAACCAAGGTCACACAGTGAGTGAAGTCAGTCGGCCTGGCTACAAGGCCCAGGCTCTGCGTTTGATGCTGGGAGGGCTCTGCTACCTTTCCTTGTGACTTGCAGTTTCAGAGAGGAGGCAGCATCTCGGACTTCCTCCCAGCCACTGGCTGGTTGCTCCTGGCTCTGCCCTCTACCTCACTCTACCCTCTCTGTAGGCACCAGCCACCCCAGAGTGTTGACCCCGGGAGGACAGACAGAAGAGGGATTCTGCCTCAACTGCACATTCCTCCCCAGCCTTTGCGGAGGGCAACACAGAAACGCAATTCACACCCAGTGTGTAGGTGGGTGGGGAGACAGTGGCTTTTGTCTGTCCTTCTGGTGTCCCTGGGAGTACACACAGCTCTGTTTCTAGGCCCTGGTCATTCCACAAGGGCACTAGGACACTAGCAAACTCCTGCTAGTAGCTCAAAAGCACTGAGACAAAATATTTTAAAAATCCATTTATTTCTCTCATGGCACATAAAAGTCTGGTTACTTGCTATTTCAAAGGAGGCAACAGAAGCCAAGAAGCTGGTTTGTGGACTCAAGTAACAGATTTAATCTGCATAGGACTTTTCAGTGTTCAGAGCACGTTTATACCAATCTAGCTTTATCTTCACGTCAGGCCTATGCAACCAGAAAGATATTTTTGGTGTCTGGTCTATGTTGTTTGTGACAAGCTAGTCCTTCCCACGAACACAAGGAACATTAACTCACATGAATAAGAATCAGTGTTAACATTTATCAGTGATCACTGATTCCAAGCCCTGCTCTAAATGTTCTTTATATGCAGGAACTCCTCACTACTTTTGACCTTGACCTCCAGAGACCCTTGGTCCCATAAGCAGCTCCACCTTCCTGCAGCCCTGAGTGATGAGCCATCCTATGAACGATGCACCCAAAATTGTGCAGTGCATGACCTGTACAATCAGACATGGCTGCCCTGCTGGGTTATGCCACCGTTACCCCCTTGTGCCGGTATGGGACTTACTTGAGGTCTCCTTTCTCACAAGTGGGGTCACCCCCTTTCTTTTCCAGTATCTGTGAGCTCTCTGCATATTTTATCACTTGTAAATCAACCTTTTGTAAAAGGTTTATTTCTCTCTCCCACAGTTGCTTCCCCATGTCACTGTCACAGAGGCGAGGGGCCGAGAACTGTCCTGCTGCTGGTAGAGGCTGTGTGAAGGATGGAGGCATATTCTAGGATCTGGAAGATTCTAAACAGGGTGCGTGGGCTGGGACTGGTAGTGGCAATAATTCAGGGTTTTAAATATGTGTGCATGGGTGTGAGGTGCCTGAGGTGATGACAATGTGGTGTATTGCATAAACCCATTAGGCTGAACAATAGAGAAAATAAAGGAAGAAGGGCACCAGACATGAGGTCAGGGACTTTACTCTTTATGTATACAACCCCATCCAGCACTAAGAAAACTGTCAAGTTCAAACTACTATCTACATTTCACAGGAGAGGAAATGTAACCTCAGACATCATCCCTCCTTCAAAATCCAGCTCAGGGGTGGTAAACTGATGCAACCTTTCTGTTTAGCAATAAATATCAGGAGGCTTATATTCTCTTGGATCCAGTAACATATTCCCAGGAATTTAACCCAATCAAATAATCAGAGATGGGCCCAAAGAATATGTAGAGGGATGTTCACTGCAGCACTGCTAATCAATATTATTCATTATAATTAAGACTAGCAAAAACTAGGAACATCTTAAATGATCATTGGGGAAATGAATATGTAAGTTACGGGGGATCCAAATGATAGAATATCATGCAGCCACTAATAATCAGGTTTTCAAAATAACTGTCAATTATTAAATAAGAAAGTGTTCATGAGAGGCTAGGAGAAAAATAAAAGAATACAAAATTACATATAGAGTAAAAACCATTTCTAAGAATATGTGTATATACACATAGAAAAGAGACGAAGGAAATACACCAAATATTAACAGGATATTAATTTAATGTATGTTACATTAGATACATGAAAGCGTTAAAGTCACCAGGTGGTGGGGTAACAGGTGATTTCCTTTTCCTCTATATATTTATGTGTCTTTTGCAATTCTACAGTGAACACATATTACGTTAATGGGAAGAAGCGGCAGTGACTTTGCAATCTGTTCAGGCGGTAGTCCTGACCACCAGTGACTCCGGGCCTCCACGCCCTGGGCACCGGGAGGCCACAATACCCCGTTCCTTCTTTGGGGGAGAACTTGGGACCTCCGTAGCACAGCTGGAGAAAGTAAAGCTCGGAGCGGTGTGGTTTCTTCCCCAGGTGACACAAAACTCACATCTGTCTGCCTCCGAGGCCCCAGCTCTTTCCTCTTCCTGATGCAATTCCCTGCCCCCACTGCACGTGGCCCAGAGAGAAGGTAGTGACCCAGCTGCCCCAAAGCTCTGGGCACCACTGACACCAAGGAATTCTTCCCGAAACAGTCAAGGGACCCGAGCCTGGATGGAGGGAGAGGTGCCTTCCGGTTGCGCCACAAACCCACACTACGTTCGCTTCTTCCCTTGGTCACCAGGTGTGTGCTGCTCAATGTCCCCACTGGCAACCCCGAAAACCTCAGAACACCTCATTTTTGTTCCTGCACCAGCTTCCACCCCTCACCCCGTCGGATGACTTTGTGACCGCCCCCCACCCCCACCCCACGGCTATTTGCCAGCTTTGCCAAGTCACCTGCAAATTACTGCTCCTCTCATGCCTCCTTCTAGATGAGCTGACTTCTACATCATTCCGGGGTAAGACACCCGGGGCGCTGCTGGCGATGGGCAGGCCAGGGACAGTGAGCCGTGAGCCAGCCAGGCCTGTACTCCCCACCCCACCCCCACCCATTCCAACCAGAGCAGCTCTTTCCATCTCTGGGTTAACGCCGGGCTGTTTCAAGAAGAGACCTGAGTGATTGGAGGCCACCGATCTAGATCATCAATAAACACATGAAACACTCCAGTAATTGCATTATCCCTGTAGAGCCGAGTCACAGCGCAGAACATGAGGATGGCACTTTTCAAGGCTACACTTACACCCTATTGATTCTAATTCGCTGGGTCATTTCAGCAGGACCTGCCTCTTCTAAAGGCTTATTGGGAGAGAGCGGAGGGGGACAGCTAGGGAGACAGAGGTGCTGGAAGGGGAGAGACAGGAGGGAAAGGGGGAGAGGCTGGCAGGGAAGGCACAGGCCAGGACCCCCAGGACAGCTCTTTGGCTTCTTCAAACCCTGGCATCAAAGAACACCTCTGAGAAGCATCTGTGATTTTACTTCTAGTTTCCCAACAAGCCATGACTCTGGCCTCCCCACCTTTGCAAGGGGGCTACTTCCTCAGCCTTAAAAGCCCTTCCTACGCTTGCTCAACCAGCAAACTCCCCCAAGGTCACCTGGGATCCCCCCGGGATCCCCAGGCAGTACAGGGACTCCTGGGATGATGCCCAGCTCCCTGTGCAAACCCCAGTGGAGCAGTCGGAGTCCTGAGTTAGCTGGATTCCCCTCTGCTTGTCCTTCTCTCATGCCAGGCTGAACACTACCTGAGGACATGAGACACCTTGTCACCCCTACACTCCAGTCCCCACCCTGGGCCTGACCACCTGGCTGTAAGTCCTTCACACGGAGTCAGGCAGCCCTGAGTTTGAGCCTGGACTCATCACTCAAGAGCTGCAGAACCTTGGAAAGTTACTTAACCCCCCCTCAAAGAGCCTCAGTTCCATCACATAAAATGGGTATGATGCCAACCCTCTGAGGGTTGTTGAGGAAACTGACTGTCCTCCCTCCTTGCCTTTGTCTCCACAGGACTCCTAACCATCTGAAAAATTATACATTAACTTGTTTCTTTATTGCTTGTCTTCCCTCACAAGAATGTAAGTTTCCCAAATGCAAGAAGTCATGGGACAAGAACGGGCATCTGGTACTCTCTCCAGAAATATGGTGGCATGAATGAACTGACTGAAGAGACACATGGACAGGCCCTCAAGCAGTGCCTGACCCAGTGGCTGCATTCACAAAGGACAGAGACTTCTAGCCAGTGGCCCTGGGTCTCCCCCACAGAGACTGTCATCAGAAGACTGAGGAGGAAATCAGCAGGACGTTTAAAAGTGACCCATGTGAAACTGGAACTCTTGCACACTCTTGGTAGGGTTGTAAATTGGCGCAGCCACCAAGCATGCAAGTCCCTCCAAAAATTAAAAATACAACTATTATATGATCCAGTAATCCCACTTCTGGGTATTTACCCAAAAGAACTGAAGAGTGGACCTTGAAGAGACATCAGCACCCTGTGCTTGCTACAGTATTATTCCTAATAGCCAAGATGTGGTAACAACTTAAGTGTCCATCAACAGATGAACAGATAAAGAAAATCTGGTACGTACACACAATGGACTATTATTCAACTGTAAAAAAAAGGGAAATCTTGCCAAATGCAACAACATGGATGAACCTTGAAAATACTCTGCTAAGGGAAATAAACAGTCACGGAAGGGCAATTACTACATGATTCCACTATATGACGTATCTGAAATAGTCAAAGTCACAGAGTCAAAGAGATTCACGATCAAAGAATGGTGGTTTCCAGGTGCTGAGCGGGAGGAGAGGAAATGGGGAGCTGCTGTTCAATGGGCATAAATCTTCAGTTAAGGAAGATGAAAAAGCCCAGAGATCTATGATGCATCCTGCCTATAGTTAACAATACATATTGTACACTGAACATTTTGTTAAAAGGACAGATCTCAGGGCACCTTGGTTCAGCATCCAACTCTTGGTTTCGGCTCAGGTTGTGATCTCAGGGTTGTGAGACTGAGCCCCATATAGGGCTCCGCGCTCAGTGCGGAGTCTGCTAGAGATTCTCTCTCCCTCTGCCCCTCCTGCTCATGCTCTCTCTCCCTCTCTCTCAAATAAGTAAATTTTTTTTAAAAAGGGAGATCTCTTGGGGCGCCTGGGTGGCTCAGTCATTAAGCGTCTGCCTTCCGCTCAGGTCATGATCCCAGGGTCCTGGGATCAAGCCCCACATCGGGCTCCCTGCTCAGCGGGAAGCCTGCTTCTCCCACTCCCCCTGCTGTGTTCTCTCTCTCGCTGTGTTTCTCTCTGTCAAATAAGTAAATAAAATCTTTAAAAAAAATTTAAAAGGGTAGATCTCATGTCATGTTCTTACTAAAATAAAATAAAGTAAGAAGTGAACCTCATGAGTAGCATTTTCCAGACTCACAATTTCCTCAACCACCATCACCTGGCCAATCCCTGTGTCCTGGAAGCACTACTGGGCTATTTGTGCCCTCGTGGCAGTTGTGTTAACTGGAGGAGCGGGTGGGGGGGGAATGGGCAGCCCTTACCAACAGGTGGATCTGGCACATCCCAACCGCCTGGCAAGACTGCTCAGGCCTGGAGAGACAAAGGGGCTATAAAGCTGGTGAAAAATAACAGGAAGGGGGTGGGTGAATGCAGAGGGGGAAATCCCTACCCAAAACTCATGCTGTCCACACAATGTACTCCTTGAGATCACAGATTCCCTTTTCATAAAGTTCTTTCTACATCACGAAATTTGTCTACATCCAGACCTCGCACCCGGCTGTGCATTATAGGAAATTATGATTTTAATTCTTTCAAGTGCACTCTGGACTCTGGTAAAGGCAGCTGGAAATGTTTTGGGGCTCAGAGGGTCCTCTGAAGGTCATGACTGGGGGGTCATCGGCAGCATCTCCGCTGGACTTCAAGACTCCCTGATGCCCCTGACTACTGCACCACCACACTTGCTCATGACAGTCTTTGGAAGGAGTTGCCTTTGTCAAAGCCAATTCCTAACCACACCATGGGGTTAATCTCCTTATTTAGAAGAGAACCTAACTCACTTTTTGAAACAATCCAAATGGCATTGCTGATTTGATTTGATGGACTTTCACTTTTCAACTATTTCCAAAGTGTGACCCCTCCTTAAATGATGAAGAATGACCTTCCCTGGGGAACTCTAGGAATGGACCAAATGTCCCTCTGAGGACATTTCTGAGAGATACCTTAAGGCAATGGCTCTCCACCTTGGCCAGCGTTGGAACCAACTGGGAAGACTGAAAACAAAATACAGGCTCAGACCTCACTCTCAGAGACCCTGGTGTGAGAAGCCTGAGACGCAGCCTGGTGGAGCTGTTATTGCTTCCCAGGGGACTCGAATGTGCCACCAAGTGGAGAAGCACTGATAAACACTGGTGGAATCACTGGGACCATAAGCGCATGGAGTGGGCACCCTACTCCAGTAGTGGTAGGTGCCTACATGAACGTTGTGAATTTTGTAATTTTGCAAGAGATTCATTGTATAGTTGAAGAACTTGAAGCTGATCAAGAATACATGACTTGGGGTGCCTGGGTGTCTCAATTGGTTAAGTATCTGCCTTCAGCTCAGGTCATGATCCCAGGGTCCTGGGATCGAGTCCCGCATCGCGGGGGGGGGGGTCCCTGCTCAGCGGGGAGCCTGCTTCTCTCTCTGCCTGCATCCTGTGACCTGGTCGGCCTCCTAATTACCCACCCATAATCTCTCCCACTGTGCCACAGCTTGCATCTAGTGCAGCCCTTCAATCTAGTCTGTGGATATGTTTTCTCTGGCCTACACAGTCTTTTGTAAAATTCTGAATTAGTTGGCTAAGAATCAGAAGATTTTACATTAAAGGCGTGTATTTCTGGCTAACACTGTGCAACACTCCCACGGGCAGGGCCTACCTGGAGCTGGCTTGGCCCATGCCCTCCCTTGGACCCCCAGGCTCTCCGGGGACCACCCCTTCCCAATCCTGCATGGGCTGTTCATTTGACCTGTCTGACCATGTCATATCCATTTTTGTGATCCCCACATTACACCATGAATAGAGGTGAAGCCTTATTAAATGGGAACATGATCCACTCAAACAGATCATGCTTATTGGAAATACCAGTCTTGGCTTTTATCTAAAGAAACTGGAGTCAGACCTGATACATAATTACAGAAATCCAAATGATAATGACAGAGCAAAAATATCACATTGACATAGTGTTTTCTCGTTCTCAAATGGTTTCATGGACTTTCATCCAAAGCCTTTCCTTCTCTGTTTCTACTTCATCCCTGCTGCTTGTCCCAGGTCCTGAAAATGGCCTGGAGAGAAGTCCAGATCGGTGGCCACAGGCCAGTCCAAACAGAAATCTCTGAGCACAGGAAGCCATTTTTCCTGTTGCTTTCCAAAACGATCCTCATAGATGCACCATTAAGGGGAAAAATGTGATCCTGACATGTCATAAAACTACAAAGGGACAATGCAATCCAGCACATCTGGATTGATAGAAACTATGAAATATATTCATATACATTCAACAAAGGTCAGAATGAAATTTGAGGGGTTCACATAATTTTAGATTTATTAATTAGCTTCTTTTTTTAAATGCTGCCTCTATATTCCTACTTTTTAAAAAATGACTCAAGAATTCTTAAATTTCTTGCAATCTCCTCATCTGTAAAATGAAATGACAATAGTATGTGTCTTACAGAGAAGTTGGGAGGACCGAGAGAGCCAATTCATTATGTAGAGCTCGAGCAGTACCCGGCACAACGTAAGGGACTCAGCAAATATTTGCTATATTTATTATTATTCAGCTGTCCAGGGCAATTTATCTCTCCCTTCCCTCCTTCCTTTTCCCAAAAGAAGCTAACCAAATGGGCTTATGAGATCCATGACCTCTGCCCATTAAATAAGGATGAACTTATTCAGATGTGATACATTATGTAAAGCTCTCATTGACAGATTTAAATGTTTAAGTGACTGCAATGTCTATTACAGAAGATATATTTTTGTGCAATTCACTGATTGAGCGGAAGAGCTACATGGAGATATTTAATTATCTCCCTTGTCGACTTTGCTCTCTCCACCCAAAGGTCTGTAAAGTCTAGGATGGGAAATGTACCCAACCCATTACTGCCCCTTTGGACCATTAGCTGGAAGGCAGTAAACATCAACAATGAATGTGATAAATAAAGGAATATTCAGACAATGCAAAAATAAATCAAGATAAAGATGTCCTACTTCCCTCAGTGGTACAGTCCTGCAGCGAATATTGGTGTCCTAGTGACAGGCTGTGGTTGACGCTATGGTGCTGCCCAGAATGAGGCACTCGTTGTCCCAGCTGCTGGGAATGTTGCTGGCTCACAGTTGAATCCCTCTCTAGCACTGCTTCCAACAAAGGGCACTGCATTACCCAAACTGCATCACCAAAAGGAGCCACACATGCTCCCTAAAAGCAGCCTGTATCAATGATTGATCAGTTGCATGGAGCTGCATGTGGGACGACTCTGAAGAGCCATCTCAGCTCCAAAACCCTATAGAACTGAGCCCTGTTGCAAATGCACCACAGTCCAACTTTCCCTCTGCCCAACCCACTCCCCTCGCTCCCCAGTAAGCCCCTTGCACACAGGTCTCCACTCCAGGGGACACCTGGAGGAACCTGACCTATAACAGTTTGTACCAGGATTAAGAACCACCAGGTGGGAACAGGTTGGCTCTTCCTGGAAGTTTCTTATCCCCATACCTGCACAACTCACTCCTCACTTTAGTCATAGCTCATCTCAAATGCATCTCAGAGAGGACTTCTCTGACAGTCTTAATGCCTCCCTGTCCAAATCCATTGCTAGCATGTTACCCCATTGGACCTCCTTCTGTGCAGTTATCAACATCTGAAATGGTCTCATTCTTTGCTTTCTTGCTTGTTCTTTCCCCCCTCTCCCACCAGGATGTAAGCTCCAGGGAACAGATACCTGCTATGCTGCTCACCGCCTATATGCCCAGCTTCTAAGCATCACCCTGCAGGATGCAAGCCCTTAAGAAATATTCTTAAGGGAAAAGCACTGGGCTGAGGGTAGGGAGCCCTCATCTTGCTCTGTTTCTTCTATTAACAATCTGTGTAACCTCAGGCAAGTCCCTGGACCTTTCTGAGCCTCCCTTTTCTCATCTGCAGAATGAGGTGGCCAGGTGTGGTGATCAGTAGGGGTTCTGACATCTCTAGCATGCTATCATTTTACATGGTTAGGCAGCTCAGAATTACCCTACCAACCACACGGGTATCATAGAATTTTTGAGCTGGAAAGAGCATTCTCAGAGCATTTTGCAGTATCTGATGAGTCCTGAGCATTCAGAGGCCAAGTTCATGATTATGTGAGTGCTAGAAAAACTTTGTATCTCGGGGTATGTTTAACATGGGGGGGGGTCATCAAAGCCTTAGGGCATTATGAAATAACCATCCTCCTCTTTCCAAAGACACTGTGAAGTGTGTTAAGTCTCTTTCTCCAGTCCTACAAGGTCATGATGAAAGCAAACACTAGTGGAGGCTGCCCAAATAGCTAGTGGGACTCTGCTCCTATGAAGCACGGACAGCAGGTGCCCGAAGTGAGCAAGCCCGCAAAGAATGTTGCCTCTTACCAGCTACCACTTTTAATGCAAACAAAAGTCATCTTGAGGTAGGTACTGTTACGATGCACCTTGGGGTGGCAGGGACGGAAACCTGGAGAGATCACACAATGCACCATAGAGTCAAAGAGCTGAGAAGTGGTAGAGCCAGAGTTGGAAGGTCCAAGTCCAAAGCTTTGCCATATAGCTACCACATTGTGCTGCCACCCGACAGAGTAATAGTCTCTTGTTTGAAGATAGGAATCCCGGCTTGCAGACAAGTCATCATTTGACCCTCAACTAGAGGTGATATGCCTCATCTACAGCCAAGTTTCTCCAAACTGATTGTGTGCACACCTGACTGATCTTCTTAAAATGCAGGTTCTGATTCAGAAGATCCAGGGTCGGGCCTGAGAGCTGCATTTCTAATGTGTCCAAGTGCTGCTGATGCTGCTGGTCTGTGGATCAGGCTTTGAGAGGCAAAGGTACAGAGGAAGGACCTCCCGCTGAAAGTCATAGACCAGCCTCTGGTCCAGCCCTGGCAAACCCTGGTGATGAAACCACAGCCAAGTTCCTTCTCACTTCTCCAGGACTTGTTGTCTTTGTCCATAATATGGAGATGACCCCACCTTTACACCTACTGCCTAGGGTGGTCATTGTGATGAAATCACAAGGGTGTGTGTGAAAGCACCTCATAAATCAGAAAACTCATAAGGGAGGGGGCAGGAATTTGCTTGTCCACTGGTCTGTGGCCTTCCAGGATAGGGGTCAGGTTCTTCGAGGGGTCTCCGGTGCATTGCCTAGCACACAGTAGGGAATTAGTTAAGTGTTCAATCCAAGTGCCAAGCACTTCAAATATGATTTACCCTCACCTTCAAAACATTCTCTGCTTCCCATTTTACAGGTAAGGAAACTGAGGCATTACCTATCACACCCCAAACCACACAAGCAGTAAATGCTGGGGCCTGGATTCAAACCAAGATCTGTCTGGTTTGTAACCTTTATTCCTGTTATTCCTCCAGCTGAGAGGCCTGGACCCAGACTTCGCTTCTGCGTCTGTCACGTGGACACTGGGAGTCCAACCCCTCCTTTGAATAAATGGGGGCCCTGAACTGTGGGCTCTGGTCTGGGGACGGATCCTACAAATGCAAGCTGAGGCTTGTCCTTTCAGGGGCAGGAGAAAGCACAGAAACAATAATCCAGCTCAGATAAACTCTTCGAGTGTTCTGCAATGAGAACCAAAGTCAAGGGCATCCTATTTTCAGGGCCCCCAAAACCTGTGTCCAGACTGTGTCAAAAGGAGCAAATGCTTAGAATACCTGAAACTAATAGAACACTGTATGTTAACTACACTGGAATTAAAATTAAAAACTTAAAACGTAAATAAATAAAGTTAGTTGATCTTCTCCAAAAAGAAGGGAAAAAAAGAAACTAAAAAGACTGACGGCTCTCAGGCTGGGGTCCACTGGGGTCTCCAGAGGGCCTTTGACACTGCTCTACAGCTCCAGCAGCCAGCTTCCCGCACGATGCTTGGGTCACACGGGGAGGCTGCCGTGTGAGGCCTTTTGTCCACTGACCTGCTCTGTTTGAGGCCCAGTGGCTTTGAGAAAGGACGACGAAGGACAGAACCTGAAGTGAGAGCATGGCATTATCGCTAGCTTAGACGCCGGGAGACGCGGCTCAGAGGGGCACAAAGGTACGAACAGCAGAGGTGAGGCAGGAACGCAGGGCCACCTGAATCCCAAGTCTGCGCCCCTCCCTCCCCCTCCCCTGTTCGTAATCACCACGAATGGCCAGAGTGACAGGACCCTGCGGCCCAGGAAGGAGTGGAGCGGTGCCCCAGAGCCTTGCCTGAGCATCAGGGCGGGCCCGGCACCTCACCGGAGGCCACAGTGAAAGGGGGCTTCCCCCTCACGAGCCCGTCTGCTGGTGGCATCCAGCTCATCCAGACAACACTTGAACACAAGCCGGCCATGGAGGGAAATCCAAGACCTGATGAACTCTCAGAGGAAGCTGCCCCAGCGGAGATGCTGCCCAGCAACACCCCCTGCCCCCGGCCCCCAGCATGGGAGCCTCCAGTTCGTGGATCAGTGGGGCCAGAGGCCCCGGATGTGGAAGCCACAGCAGGAGAGGGGAACGGTACTGTGAGCACCCCCCACCCCCACAGAAAGGACACCCCTCCCCAGGGTCTGCTCTCCTGTCTGTGAGAGCATAACCGGGAAGCCTCAGCACCGTCACAGAATGAGAACGGCCAAGATGCTGGAAGGGCCTCCTGACACCAGCTGGCCCTGCTCCCTCTGGGCCTATGGCTGGACCTTGTGTCACACGCCCTCGTTTAACCCGCCTCACAGACGGACTAGAGAAGCATGAAACCACTGAGAACAGGCAGGGTGGTGGCTGTGCAGGCACGCCCATCAGATTCTTAGATACTCTCAGAAACTCTCATTCCACCCAGAGCCAATTTCTCCCTGCTCCGTTCTCTGCAGAGACATGGACCCCTTCGCTGAGACCCCCACTGCCCTGCTCCAAGGAGACCGCTTCCTGTCCATCTGACACTTGTCTTTCTAGAGGACATGACTTTTGTGTGCAGGACAGTCCCTGAACCAGTGAGTCCACGAACCCTGGTACCTGCCGTGTCCACGGGGGCCACAGCCAGCCCTTGGTACCTGAGCTTCCACAATCTTCTAGCCCTGACGAGGTCAAGAATAGGTTCACAAGCCAAAGACAATGACCTTCAGGAGCAACGTCAAGGACTCTGGCTGCCTGAGCCTGGCCTGGCCTGAGCCCTCCGCCCCAAAGACACACCCTGGGGAGAACCAGCCAATCTGAGCCAAGTCTCCTTACTGGGAGGTGGGCGTGTGAGATCCACAGAGTAGAGGCCAGTGTGGCTCCGGGAGAACAAAGACAGCAGCTGGGTCAGGCCCACCGACAAGTCACCAGTGTCCAGAGATGCCCAGGCCTTGGGGGCTGCCTGTGGCCCCAGATGGCGAGGGACACACTGCAGTTCTCCTTGGGGTGCAAGGGGCAGCTGCCAGGATGGTTTCTGAGACTTTCTCACCATCCTGACATGCTGATATCAACAAGACGATCTGAGCATGTTCTCTGTTTCCCGAAGCCAGAATGAGCCTCAGAACCCAGATCAGTGAAGCTGGCAGCAGATTCCCACACACCCCAGTTACTGGGTCCTAGCCAATTCTCATGTATTCCTAGTGTTGGCCCCTGAAGGAAATTCACGAGGGCCCAAAACAATATGACCAGTCCCTTGGACTCGGCTGTGGTAAGATGTGACTGACACACGTAAGGGTCACCCCGGCTTTTTTTCTTTCCACCAACCTATGTTCTAACTACTGCTGGCTCTATTCGAGTCACCCCAAGTGCAACACCCATTTCCGTTTCCACCGTCAAAGCCCTAGCCATGCCACCAGCATCTTGCCTGGACTATTGCAATAGCACAGCATGCCCTCTACTTTTCCGCTCTTGCCCCTCTAAAATCCATCCCCCACACAGAAGATTATGTCCCTCCCCTACTTAGAACCTTCCAGCGGCTTCTCAATACCAACTCCCTAGCAAAGCCTCTGAGAGCCTATAGGATCTGGCCCTTGTCTGTCTCTCCTGCCTCCCCTCCTCCCCTCCACCCCCACCCTGTCCCACCGCTCACATGCAATGGTTTTCATGTTCCCTCAAAAACAAGCTTATTCTGTCTCAGGGACTTCATACTTGCTCTTTTTTTTTTTTTTTTTTTTTTTAGATTTTATTTATTTAATTGACAGAGAGAGAGAGGGAGCACAAGCGGGGGGAGTGGGAGAGGGAGAAGCAGGCTTCCCGCCGAGCAGGGAGCCCGATGCGGGGCTCGATCCCAGGACCCTGGGATCATGACCTGAGCCGAAGGCAGTCGCTTAACCAACTGAGCCACCCAGGCGCCCCTATACTTGCTCTTCTTACACAGTTGTCTCCTTCTCATCATTCAGGGCTTCCCCAAATGTCACCTCCTCAGAGAAGCCTTCCCTGACCACTCCAGCAAAAGCAGCCCCCCTCAATCCCTCTGTCACGCTTTGCGCTTCTGTCTTCTCCACAGCACCTATCAGCATCTGACATGCCCTCTTCACTTTCTCGTTCCATGTGTATTGTCTGGCGAGCCTTCTACAACACAAGAATCATAGATAGGGACACTGGTTCTCTGACCCCTGAGTCCGCAGCCCAGGGAGGAAGCCTGGTACCCAGCTGGTATTCAGAGAGTGTTTGCAGCCTGCCTGAGCAGCATCTGTCCCACCATCCCACCGCCCCTGGGGATTCGGACTGGCCTCTGTCCCTCTCTGTCTCTTGCACTGCCTTCCACCAGAGTGGTTCCCAGGCAGGTGTGGCCTTGTTGCCTCTGCCTAAATGTCCCTGGTGCAGACATGTGGTATACCTGGGCTGCAGAAGAATGTTCCAGCACTGCTTTCAGGGTGTGAAAGGAAACAAATTCTGCACCTTTGACTCAAATGACCCCAAACTCCTCCTTTCTTCTCCACCCCCCCAGGGTTTATATATATACATATTTTTTAATTAAACGTGTTGAGATCATTATAGAGATCCCATGTGCTCAGTTCACTCAGTTTCCCCCAGTGATAACATCCCATGAAACTATATTATAATGTCACAGTATCAAACGCAGACTTTGGCATTGATACAGGAAGGATACAGAGCACTTCCATCAGCACAAGGATCCCTCACGTTGCCCTTGATTGGCCACCCCTGCCCTCCTTAACACTGACCACCATAAGCTCTTCTCCCTTTCCAAATTCTGTCAGCTTGCTCCTTGCTTTCTTCCCACACTTTCAGACCCACAGCATGGCTGTTGGATGCTTGGTGGTTCCCTCCCATCTGCTTGTGCTCAGCCTCAGTTCTGGCCTCCCCTTCACTGTGGAGTTACATCATCTGATCTTTGCCCGGAAGTGACACTCTGATGGTTTTAGGACCTTCTAATTCATGCAGGGTATTTACATTTATCCCCCACTTCCTAAGATGGGGGCATCTCCCTATGCAAAGAGCATGGGCTTGGAATCCTGGCTCCAGTTCTCTGAGCCTCAGTTTTCTCGTCTATACAACAGGTCAGTAATGCCCAACCAAGCCGAGGAGACTAAGTGACACGGTGAGGTGACTTTGCCTGGTACCTGGCATGCAGTGGGTATTTGCTGCATAACTTAGGACCACCTACAAATCTCAGCCAGTCTGCAAAATAAAAATAGCAATGAAACAAAACACCATTTCCTAATGGGATTAAAGTCAGAAAGGGCATCTGATCCTAGAATAGAAATCCCAGTTTGCTCATAACAGCTGATAATTGATCTAAGTTATCATCTGTCAAAAAAGGTGTCAAGGATTTTGGGAGGGCTCAGGAATGGACCATCAGAAATCTGCCAATCAACAACATTCACCACACAACTTTCTGTGTGTCCTTGTCAGAGTTCTCTACCTTTCTGGACCTCGACTTCTTGGTCTGTCAGGGAGGAGCCAGCCTTGACCTGTGGTTTCCTCACTCTGGGCTTCAGGGTCCACAGGGAAGACAAGGTAGAGCCCTACAAGGTCTCCGGACTTCTCCCCTCACCCACCAATCCAAAGCAGCCCCCTGTTAGAGTCCAAGTGGCTTTTCCTTTGCTGAGGCTCTGGTGGTGGTTTAAGAATTTTTGAGACCACTGTGTTGATAACTGCTGAGATTCCTCTGGCTCCACAGGCCTGTGATCCCGAGTCCAAGCACTGCTGACTCACGGAGCTCTCTGCCGCAGAAATAGGTCTCAGTTTAATCAGTGCCTCCTCCAGGAAGCCTTCCCTGACCTTGGAGAAAAAGGTAGGGCCACCTATGGGCACCTGCCTGGCACCTCCTTCCTAACTTGCCCATAGGAGCATTCTAGGGGATGGCACTAAAGAATCACAGAGCCCAGAGCGTGAGCACCGGCATCCCTGCTGTGGGCAGTGGGAATGCTCTGTTTGTGCGGATACCCGTGAGTGAGGGTGCTGACTCGGCCCTAACTAATGGGTACCACCTGAGGGCACGGGGACCCCAAGTGAGTTGCAGCTTGGCCTACTCTGTGACGCGCAGTTACAGCAGAGGGTTTCATGTCACATCCTTCTCCTGGTCAAGGAGGGAAAAAGCGCAACAGTCGACCTTGCTCGGCTTTGTAAACGCCTGGTAACCACCAGGATGCAAATGAATGGGCTCAAACTTGGAAAACATTCACACCTTCCTTCTCTTAAGTCAGTCTCCAGAGGGTCTAGAGCTGCATTGGCCAATATGGTAGCCACTTGTCACATGTGACTAAATTATTTTAAGTGAAATCCAATTTAAAATCTAGTTCCACAGTTGCACCAGACATATTTCAAGCGGCTACTGTCGCCACATTTTAAGCAGCATAACCATAGGACATTTCCAGCATCACAGAAAGTTCATTGAGGCTGTGCCACCCAGAACTGTCTGGAATACCTGAGCCCAGCCCTCTCCACACCTCCTTCTGAGAATCAGTTCCCCATGCTCCCCATATCTTCTTCACTTGTTCCTAAAGGGCCTGGACTAGGGTGAATCGTCACCGCCACCAAGTTCATGTCCATCCAGACCTCAGACAATGATCTTATTTGGAAATAGGGTCATTGCACATGTAATTAGTTAAGATGAGGTCATCCTGGATTAGGGTGGGTCCCAAATACAACATGACTGGTGTCCTTATAAGACAAGAAGACACAAAGACTCACATAAGGAAAATGCCATATAATGACAGAGGCAGAGATCGGAGTGACATATCTACGTGTCAAGGAACACTAGGCATTGGCGGCAACCTCCAGAAGCTAGGATAGGGCAAGGATGGGTTCTTCCCTAGTGCCTTTGGTGAGAGCATGACCCGACTGACACCTTGACCTTGGGCTTTTGGCCTCCAGAACTGGGGCAGAATAAATTTGTCATTTTAAGCCACCCAGTTTGTGGCAATTTGTTACAGCAGTCCTAGGAGACAAATATAGGGTCCTACCCGGAGACCCCCACATTCTCATACAACTCCCTCCCTCCCTCCCTCCCTCCCTCCCTTCCTCCCAGGCATCTCAGATAGTAACCTCTAGACATTACAGCCAGGAGCCAATCAGATCCCCGGCCGCACCAGCCAGCCAGTCACCGGATGAGGTAATGACACGGGAGGGGTGCTTGTACCCTGGGCTGGGGGGACTGCCCAGGAAGGAGTGGGAGACCTGCAGAGAGCCTGCAAATCACACTTTCTCTCTTTTCAATTCTAAAACAATATCAGAAGCTTCCCAGAAAGCAACAAGCCCCAGGCGATCCAGTCAGTAGTTAAACGGTGGAGCCTGATAGCTTACTTTATTAACTAGCTAAATCAAAGGGCTGTTATAGTCTCTGTCGGGTAATAAAATGCAGGAAGGAGCTGAATCACCCACCTATTATGTGGTGCTGGTACAGTTAATGATTGTGACCTGGCTGGGCCCAGGCTGGACCACAACAAAGCGAGTCGGCATCTCCACCTACAAACCCTACCACCTCTTCCGCCCATCCTGCTCCACACAGAGCACCTGCCCACAGCCACCTGGCTGTGGATGAGGGCTGTGTCAGAATCTGTTTGTGGTGGCTTGCTTTTTAAATACACCCAGAATGATCCCTCTCCAACACATTCCCACTCAACTCCAGGATCCCGCCACAACCTCAAACAAAAACAAAGAAAACAAACCAGTCAGAAAGCCAAGGTTTATTAAATCAGCTCTTTAAGGAAGCAGCCAGCACCGAGTTTTTACAATGCATCCCAAACAGGAGCAAAGCCCCCAGAGCCAAACGCTGCTTAGCACTGATAAGCCCGGTCCGGAGCCAGCATCATCCTCCGACCACACAGAGCCAGGAAACACCCTATCTTTTTGACATTTACCCCACTGTCTCCGGGCTGTTCCTCGGGGTACTCTTTCTCCTGCTGCTTTACAATGGGAAAGAAGAACACTGCTGTGGAAGGACAAGCCTAAAACTGCTGCCTTCCCTCATGCAGCTTCCCAGCAGGTTCCACTTAGAACAGTTCAGCTAACGCTCTGAGCCTCAGTTTCTTCCCATGTAAATGATGACTCCAGTGGGATCTTCCTCCTCGACCTGTGAGGTGAGTCTCTAAAGTGCTTGAGAGTTTGGTGCATCATAAACTCCCCGTTAATGTTCCTTGTTAATGTAACTTGTTGATGAATCAGGCACCTAGCATATAGTCAGTACTCAATAAATAATAATACTGTTATCATTTCTAGAGGGACATCTAGCAAACCAGGCTCCAGATGCAATAAAAACTCTTTATAAAAAACTCATTATAAACAGTCCTAACTCTGCAGCCGCCCGAAGTACCTCCCTCAGAACACTCCAAGGATTCCCAGAAAAGACTGAGCCCAAATCCCCCACCAATGTTAAAAGCAGGACCCACAGAGATGCACAAAGTCACGTGGAGCCAGGGTTGGCAGGTCCTTCCCTGCTGAGTCATTGCTAGCCCCTCCTACAGGCCAAGTGATTTATTACTCTACTCCATTCCCCCCCCCACCCCCCCCCCCCCCCCCCCCCCCCACCCCCCCCCCCCCCCCCCCCCCCCCCCCCCCCGCGGAAGAGGTCCCTGTGTCCCCATGATGATGTCATCCCACACTCCCCAGGCTCAGACCCACTGAGCATCCTGAAGAGGGAACTCAGCACGAGTTCATTCTCCTTCCCAGGAGAAAAGAGAGCAGGAAGAAAGAAATGGGCCAGGCATTCTTTCTTGTCCCCTCCGGAGATGCTGAAGATCCTTTACATTTGCTTCTCAGGTCTGCCAAGCCCATGGCAACTTGAGCCCCACTCCGCTTGCCAGCATCAGGAAGGCACTAAGGCCAGCGGCCTCTTCTTTGCCTGTGATTAGATCTCCGTCTGGAATCTGTCCACCTGGCGCAGGCCGGGGGTGAGCTCAGATCCCATCTCTGTAGCTTTCCAGAACGGGGCTTCACTGTGCGGACCGGTTTTGTTTCACATGAAGGGTTTTCTTACACTCCAAAGCGGATGAGCCTGGAAATTGTTGCTAGGAGGACAGCACTGAAGGATGCATGCGTTCAGCTACAAGGCCAGTCCTCCATCCTCCCTTACAAAGCACCTCTACCTCCTCCCAGAGCAAAGATCTGATGAAACACTAAGAGTGGGCACACACAGTACACAGCAAATCCCAAATTTCGTGGCATATGTGCCTTTCCAGATGACTGCATGGATACACTCCATAACACATTGTTAAAGTGATAATTAGCGATAGACTTGTTATGAATATTCCAAATAAAATTTCGCTCCACAACAGTTGATGGAGACAAAGGGCATCACATGAAATGTAAAAAGTAATAGAGGGATTTTTGTATACATTATGTATTTAAAAAGGGATCGGGAAAATCACGTAACCCAGAAGTTGATTTCAGCAAATTAAGCCTCTCAGAATCCATTTTCAGCTGCAGGTGCACGAGTATGGATATTTTTCCCGCCGTGCTGAGGGCACACAATGCCCCCATCAGAAAAACAAAGCAACAGAACTCCAGTAAGGGAAGAAGCCACTCTTCAGTCTCCCCCCACGCCGCTGAACAGCAGCTAAGGACGCAGAAGACGGGCAGTTGAAGGAAAACCGGGGGAAACAGAGAAATGGGCAAGCAAGTAGCTACAACCAAGGTGACTCACACTTTAAGAGTGAAAGAGAAAAGCCTTTTATCATGTTTAGCATTTTCCTCCTACATGAACTCACTAAAGGCTCCAGCTCTGCCCCCACAGCCTCTTACGCGCACTCCGAATTTTTAAATTCATAATGATTTTGCTCCGCATGGAGCAACACTCCCTCTCCTCCCCACTGCCTAACTTACCAGGGCAGATGAAAGACTCCAGGCACACACTCATGATAGCAAAGAGGGGAGGGAAGCTCCGAAGCCAAAAGAGAACAAAAGAAGGAGCCCCAGATCCCACCACGGCCCTATCCACACAGGCTGAGAGTCAGGGTGGCTCTGGGGCATGGGGGAAACCAACCCCTCCAGGGCTTAAAGGAGACAGGGAAAGGAGTGCAACTAGCAGTATGGCCATGTCTCCTCTGTTATCATCAGGGATTGGGGACTTCCTCAGATGGAATATTCTATTGCAAGGGCGAAGCTGAGCTCGGCTGGTCCAAGAGGGAAAACCGGGTGGCAGCACGTATTAGCATGTGCACGGAGTCGTCTGCGGGCCGAATCTCCCCTGCCTCCCTCACAGTATTACTACACATCACCCGACACCACTTCTTATCTTAGCCGCTGACACAGTCCGAGCGCAGCCCTAAGGCGTCTAAGTACACCTCCTTCAACTTCTACATGAGGAAACCGAGGACCAGCAAAGATGAATAATGTGCCCAGTACAAAAGGCTGGAAAATAAGGGGCAGGATTGGTTTCAGGTTGAGGACCCCTGAGTGCCTCAATCTTGCTGTTTCTATTACAACAATACTACTTCTCCCCACCCCCAACTTTTCCTTAGTTGGACTAAATTAACATCCAAACCACAGAATTATCCTTGGAAGGAATAAAATAAAACATTCAAATCAAAATTCAGAGAAAGGAAAAACTAACGTTAGTGTAGAATATCTCAGCTGTTTAGAAAGAACACACCAACCTGACCCTGGCTTCTTCAGGACCTGAGGAAAGCCAGCCTTAGTGAAGACGTCACCAAGAACAGACTCGGCAGGGGTGGGGGCAGAGGGGTGGCTGCTGACAGCCTCCAGGCCTCACACTTCTACCACAGGGCCTTTGCACTGCCTTCTCGCCCTCTGTGGATGCTCCTTCCCCAAATATCCACAGGGTTCACTCTCCTACCTCCTTCAAGTCTTCACTCATATGTCCCCTTCTCAATGAAGCCTACCCTGACCACTCATCTTAAAATTATTTCCTGAAACTCCCTATCTCCTACATCCTACTTATTTTTTACCATAGTACTTACCACATTCTAACAGACAATAATTTTCTTAGTTATTATGTTTATGGTCTACTACCTTCCATTTTCAAACAATATCCATGAGGACAAGGAATTTTTACTTGGTTCATTCCTGATTCTCCAGGGTCTAGAATAGTATCCTGGCACATAATAGCTGCTCAATAAACACTGGTTGGATAAATGAATGAATGGATGGTTGTTCTTACCCTTTGTTTCTCATCCTCCCCCTGCACTATATCTCCTTTAGCAACAACCACCTACTCCCCTTCACACATGTGCACGCAAACACACACCCCCTTTTGCCCTTTTCTCTCTTCTTTTCCACCTGTACCCCAGGCCTGCCACTAACATCAAGGATAGTTTAGGCTAAACCTAGAACATTCAGTAATAATATTGCCAAGCCCTCCATTAAAAACTCATATTTTATGTACATACCTTGTTTTATATGCATGAAAAACTCTAGAAGGATTCACAAGAAACTGATGCCACTGTGTATCTCCAGGGAACTAGATGGCTGAGCCATAAAGACTTTCAGTCTCTATGCTTTTGTACTATTTAAATTTTGAACAAAGTGAATATAATCAACCATTAAACATGTTTAATTAAAAATAAAAATTGGGAAAAAACTCACAAAACTCCCATATGCCTCTGCTCTTGTCCTCAACACCATCTTAATACAAATTTTTCTGGGTAAAAGTCTGAAATGCTACCAGCCTTGGGGCAGGATGCTAAAATAGGAGCACAGTTCTCCTTTTCTCTAGTTTCCATATTTTCTTAAATGAGATCGTTATTTTCATAATGAAATATTTGAAAACGTTTTCATCAAGCAGAAGGACATGAATTAATGCAAGTTTCCCTACATACATAAAACATTGAGACTTTAAGTCATGAATCCCTTTACCTTTAATTTTGTTTCTTCCCATTTGGATTTCAGACTTAACAGATTTCAGAATACATTGGATAAGCTGGTGCCAGGGTCGCTGGAAGCACACAGACAATGCCTTCGAGGAGGTGCTATCCAGTGAGGATGACCACAGGCACGATTCACTGCCTAAAGGACACACTCAAAAATGACAACTGTCATGAATGGGCCAGTGGATTACGTGTGGTTTCCTGTTTTTCCTTTGAGACTTTTGGATCGTTCCAAATTTTCTGCCCTGAGGTGTACAAGCAAACTTACATCTTTCCTCTTGCTATGCTATAGCGTAAGTGTGTGTTATTAGTCATTGGCCTTCTCTAGCCTGTGGATCTTCCCGAGGATGGAGCCCCTGTTTAATTCACCCTTGCCTTCTCAGCCTCCAGCGTGGCACCTTGCAACAGTAACTGCTCCATAAATGGGTCATGAATGAATGACTATTTCGCAGCATCCAGTAAGGAACCATGAGATATACCCCAATACCAAACCCAGAGAGACACCACTCCCTCATTCGCCATCTGCTTAACTCAGCTGTCATTCATGGGTATGCTCTGTTCTGGGCAGGGGAAAGGAGGCCAGAGCTACCCAAGTGTGGATATATAAAGTCATCAAAGAAAGGGCACATGCAGCCTTCCCAATGGCCCAGGCTCTAATGCACTTGGGTGCCAAGCAATTAATGCAGGCGCCAAACTTCAAGGTCTTTGCAACCTTCACTAATTGTCCTTTGATCTCCTTCTGGGGATTTACTTAAGGAAATAATTGTATGAAGATTAACTAGAACCATGTTCATTATTATTAATGCTACCTAAAACAGAGAAAAATTGGAAACAACCTAAACATCAAGCCACACGACATTAGGTAAATAAATGATGGTCTATCTCCATAATTGAGTACTCTTACATTACAATTGCTATAGACTCAAGCAACTCATGGCAAAAAAAAAAAAAAAAAAAAAATGGGGATGTATATTCTTTGAGTTGTATCCACTTGGCTTTGTTCCCTTATACTAAATGACTTAGCACCCTCATTTTTTGAAAATCGTTTTATATTTCTGGTCTCGGTTGTCTCTTCTGTAATTAAAGGCATTACTTAATCATTTAAAAAAAAAGCTTGTTGATATAGAAAGCTAATGCTCATGATAAGGCATTAAATGACAATGTGTGTTATCAAAGAATATATATGGCATTGTGACAGTGCAGTTACATTCATATATATAATTATACATATGTGTGTATGTATATTTATATATGTGCGTGCAGGTGGGTATGTATAGCATCCGATATATGAAAGGCTCTTCCACAGAATCTCAATGGTTGTCTTTGGGGTAAGTAGGATTTGGGGCTGGGTTTTTTTTTCTTTTTTTTTTATCTCTATGTCTGATGTATTTATAATAAGGATGTGCTGCTTTAATAATGAAAGAAACAACCCACGTTACTTTTAACTGAATCGAGAAAAGAACACTATCCTGGAATAGGTGAGAGGAAGGGTTAGGGTGGAGCCAGGGGAATGGCTGAGGGGCGGGCGGGCCTCCTCGAAAGCTACCAGGGATGGAGCCATGTTCCTATGACCCTCGAACTTACAAAACCTTTGGTTCCACCAGACCAGACTTTCTCTCACACATCCAGCCACAGCATTGCCGCCACAGCATTGCCACCACAGACATGGGCCTCACCAGGAGAGGCAGGGTCCCCCACTCTGTGAGTCTCACCTGGGGCAGGGCATTGGGGGCGGGGAGGGGAAGAAAAGCACCAAGGAGCCTACCAGGAGACATACTGACGAGGCCAGGTAGCATCTGTCAGAAGTGGACCCCTGGTCACATAGGAAACAAGGGTGCCATGAACTTGGCAACTTCTGAGAAACAGCAATGTTTCGAGGTGCTTCTAGCCTCAAATGACCCAGTCTCAGGTAGGACCGTTTAATCCAGGACTCAGAAAAAAAGTTAACATTTTCTCATCAAGAAGGTTAACCAGAGCTCCCAGAGCCGAAATGGGAGCAACCTGCTTGGGAAGGCAGAGGTGAGCTCTTCAAAGTCCATGAGGAATGGCATCCAAGTACGATGGGAGCCAGTGGGGGCCTCTTCTCACAACTTTTGTCAGCAAAACTGGTTGTAATTCAGTAGACGATTTTCTCAGGGTTATTCTGAAAGCTTCCGGACCCCTGCTGCTTCTTCAGCCTCTGTGGCCTTTGTTCCAGCTTCTTCAGTCGCCAAGTGAGCGAGATCCGCTGTGTGTCTTCCATTCGGTGGTCCTGGGCGGACTGCTCGGGAACAGCTGTGGGTGGCTCGAGGTCACTGCTGGCATCTGTGAACAGGGAGAGCACTTATCACAATTGGACCCTATCATTCTCCGGTCGTCATCATGTCAATAATGGACAGAAACGAGGCAAGCGGTGGGGAGCGGACAGTGGGCGGGACACAGCAGGAGCTTGGAGGGAGAAGCAGCACAGGGGTTAAGGGGTTAACAAGGGAGGCGGGGCTGAGAGAATGACAGGAAGGAGCCGGGATGCACAGAGATGAAAGAATTCGGAAAGGGGGCAGAAGGCGTGAGCAGAGAGGCCAGGCCAGCTTGGGCTGAAGCACTCATGTTCCTCGCCGTGCCCTTGTCACCTCCTGCGTGGCCCATCTGCCTCCCAGCCTTTGCCTTCTGGCCCAGGAGGGGCCATCCCAGCCCCACCTCCCGACCCCTACCACTACTAACCCTCCTCTAAGCCCTACCAGAGAAATGGACTTACTTCTCCCCTTCTCGGGCCTGCACGCCTCCAGCACCAGCTGTCCTCGGGGCTCCTGTGGGTGTGGGAGCACTCCCTTCAGGCATCCGCTTCCTCGGCCTCTGGCACGGCGGTTCAGTCTGTGCTTCCAGAATCTCCTTTTTTCCCATTCTTCAGGAAGGTGCCAGGACGTTTTTGTCCCTCGACTGGACAAGATCCAGCAGGAGTGGGCAACGCAGGGCCAAATCCGAGACACCAGACTGAGAGGGACAGGAAGGGGAAACACGGGACAGTCCTGGGTGATTTGGACCATCTGGTCACCTCATTCTAGATTTATAAGTGGACATTTAGGCAAGAGACCAAACTGGGTCAGGAGTCTAAATTCACTGTACAGCACGGTCACCAGATTACTTTTTATCTGGGACCCAAGACCTTTCAACACCATTGATCTTCACAACACAGATGCAAGCAGATCTATCTGCCAAACATGTATAAAGTCAGAACAGTTCCACACTTTTAAAAAAATGTGAACATTAACCATAATCAACACCCTGCTCTACTCAAACCAGCCTCCGCAGAAGCACATCCAGGAGTGCCCTCCCTCAAGGCTTCCTCTAGGATGAACATGCCCCCTTGCTAATGCTGTCCTCCAAGCTGCTCCCCTGGGGTCGTGGACGGGGATTTGATGAGTTGGGCCCCAATCCCAACATGGGCCAGGAGCTCTCCTTCTGCTCTACAGCCACGAGACGGCTCATTGAGCCAAGACGGATAAGCATCTTAGAAATATAACCATTTCTTGTGACCACAAGAATAACTGAAATACAAGAACCCATCACTGGTAGTCCCCAAATCTTAAAGCACATACTCTGCACCAGTGGTTCTCAAACTTCGGTGTGCAAAGTCACCTGGAGGCCTTGTTGAAACATGGATTTTTTGGTGACATCCCCAAGGTTTCTGGGGGAGAGGCTGAGAATTTGAATTTCTAACAATTTCTAACAAGTGCTACTGCTGGTGCTGGTCTGGAAACTATACTTAGGGAACAACTGGTCTACGCCAAGAGAGGTTCTTAGTAGCACCTATCATGTTAAGGAGCTGCTACTATTCCAAATGACTCACTTTCACTTAGCACTCAAACCTCACCCAAAGCAGAGGCGCAGAAAAGGCTACAACACAAAGAAAACTCACTGTTGACGAATGCAGGCATTTGAAGGCACTAACAGAAAAAGAATTAGAAGCTCCCTAGAATCCATTTGCTCTAACCTGCTCACGTAATACAATAGTACCAAGTTTAGGGAGGGTAGGTGACTTGTTCCAAGAAACAATGAAACACAGATAATCAATAGCAGAACCCAGACTAGAAATCCCAACAGCACTATTTAAAATCATGACTATGGAATCTTAGAAAACCTCCTGACTTTTGCCATTACGAGAGTTACAAGGCTCAAGAGTTTCTGCAATGGGCAAATGTAGGCTTTTTCTTCCTGTCCGTCCTTCACTCCAAAGCCCTCATTCTATGCCATGGTCAGTTCTTAGTAAGCCCGTGATGGAAGTAGTTCCTGATACTCCAAGTTCAGCTGTGAATCCACTGCCTAGAACTCGGAATTGGTTTTCTCGCAGAAATCCCATGACACGTGTGTAGGTTCCCAGGATCAGTCCTCCTACCTGGCACAGTGTTGCTTAACCACAGTGAGGACAGTCCATATCATCAAACGTCATCATGAATATTATTTCCTTAAAATCTCCTTCTGAGTTTCCACTTAGACCTTTGCCCTTCCTGGTCCCTCTTCCTGGAAAGCTGCTGCCCCCGGTTTTCTCATGTCAGGCTCCTTCTGTTACCCACACCTTAGCGTGCGTGCTTCCTCCTCAAGAGTCTCTTGTGAGCACCAACCCAAGAAGATCTCACTCCCTGCATCTGCCAGTTACTTTCTATCCCATCACCCTTCTGCATTTTCTGGATAGCCCCTAGCACCACCTGAAACATTTTGTTCATCATTTACTTGCTTATAACCACCCGGCATTAGGACGCGAGTTTCAAGAGGACAGGACTTAGCCTGTCTTGTTCACCACAGTAACTCCAGCATCTAGAACAGTGCCCGGCATGTAGCAGACTCTACACACATCTGGTGGATGAATAAATGAATGTACCAAAGAACGAAACAGAGCATCGTCTTCCAACATGGTTCCCAATGGAATTCGAGACTTTCCTTCTGAATGTCTCACCCCTTTCAACAATAGGAGTTGGATTCCTTGTGCTTTACACAATAAGGAAAGAGAAAATGAACCCTTAGGCTGGCGTTCTCAATGACAGGAGAGAGCAGACAGGAAGTTCCAGGGATCGGGGATGGTGCTGAATCTCTCCCCAGGTCTGTGCCCTTTCACACAGAGAGGGTACTGGTGGGTCAGGTCTACCTGGTTATAGGATGCAGGAGGCAAATCCTATAGTGGAATGATGAGATGTTTCAGAGTCAAGAGATTTGGTTTCAAACGCTAGACAAGTCATTTAAATCTCTCTGAGCCTCAGTTTCCTCATCTATAAAATGGGGATGATGAAATACTCTAGGCATAGGGTACTCGTGTGGATCAAGGAAGTTAGCACTATGGAAACTCCCTAAATAGTAAGAGACTATAACTTGCTATTGAATTATTAATACTAAGACCATGTCGTCTCTGGGGGGATCCAGATCTGTGAAATGTCTCAGGTTGTGCGTCTCTACCCAGTCCTGCTCTGCCACCTCTCTTAGTTCTCTCTACTCCGCCCAGTTCCCAGGCTGCTGCGTGGAAGCCCCCAGGCCGGTGACAGCAAACCTGGGGCACTGACACTGGCCACTCAGAGCCGCCCGCAGCGTCACGGCCAGAGCAACAGCCACAGATGGCACAGGCAGAAGGAAGCCAGCAGAAGACCACTGTGGGAAGCCACAGAAGAGCACAGAAGAGAAAACCGTCAGTGGAACTGAACCAGGGCAAGTGGTAGAAAACTGGCCCAAATCCCTCAACTTCTGGCCAAAATTCTCTGGATAACCCAGAGTCCCAGAGATGGGGACCTTAGAGAAGCCAAGGTCTGTCTTATCACCAGGCTCTGGCTTCCTAATGTCCCAACAGGGGGTGGGGGTGGGGCTACAGTCCTTCCTTTCCCCCACGGGTCTCCTGACCAACCCTGCATTAACCAGTTTCCCATTCACCAAACTTTAATGCTCCAGACAAAGAGGCTCTTGGCCAAAAGCTGCCTTGACGTTACAGATGTCCCCTCCTCTGACCCAGTCACTCCGGGCTCCACTGGACACTGTCTCCACTCTTCGTTAAGTGATAACCTTAATGACAGGTCTGCACGCAAAGGGTCACTTCTCATCCCTTCTATCGAGAGTTCAATTCAGTCGTGTAACTGGCTACTAACCACACACAGCTGGGCACAGGGTTTAGGCAGTGGCACACCGCATTTGGAGGAAGACAAGCACGGCAACCAGCCCCTGCCCTTGAGCGCCATCCGCTCTGTCTGAGGGCACAGAACTCATCACAACCGCCATGGATGGCTCTATTCACTGCCAGAAAAAGAAACACACAGGCTGGGGCACATGGGGACCAAGGCGAGGGGCTGCATTAGGTCTTCAATAGCAAAGTTCTCTTCTGGCTCCTAAATGCTGCACCGATCAGGGTGTCTGGATCACGGGCAAGTTCTTTCATTTCTGGCAGTGGTATGAGGTGATGGGTGCTGGTAGTTGCTTGAATCTGATAAGCTTCAGGGGCACGTCCTCAAGTATCAAAGGGCTTAATGAATGGAAGGAGTCCAACGTGGAGAAAGGGCAGGAAAGGGAGTTCCAGGTATGAAAGGGATGGAAGCTGGGAGCGTCTGAGGTACCTATGCCTCTCCAAGATTGTGAATCATCCAGAAGCTACAAGTTCCCCACCCCCGCCCGCCACCCCTCAGCTCTGAGTTGGTTGACGATGCCAGTTGGGGAGATACCAGCCTATAAATGATAACAAAAGTGTGAGCGCACCAGGGAGAGGACCGGCAGAATTCATGTGTTGAGGATTGCTGGCTTTCAAGGGATGCAGAGAGAAAGATGCTAGAGAGGGAGGGGGACCATGGAGACTTATTCAGCCTGTCCACTCACTAGACTGGTGCTCAGGGCCACCCATTGTCCTCTGAGGGTGGAGACAGACCTGCTTTATTCTCTCCTTTTCCTTCTGTAGTCCTCCTCTCCCTGGGTTCTGGGCTAGGGTGGGGAGGGACAGCAGGACTCTGCTCTTCAAGGGACATCTTGGCAGACAGTTCTGGGACTCGCTCACAGGCCCACCCTGCTATCTGGCACAGACACTGGAAGAAGGGCACCCTCTAGCTGGAAGTGGGTGTGAAGGGCCCCAGGGTCTCTGGCTTGCGGTGGGGCAGAGCTGACCACACGGCATCCCACTGAAGAGAGAACAGCCTCCCTCCCACCTCTGCTCGGGTTCGCTCACCCCATCGCACTGGGCTTCCCGGCTCGTTCCCTGCTCTGAGCTTCTATACAGACTTAGCTCTTCATCCAGGTGCCCTTCACAGCTTCCTAGTGGCATGTTCTCCCTGCCTTTTCAACACCTGGTTCCAAAGTCACCTTCTCCATGAAGACCTGACTCTTTTCATCAATATCCATCTCTTCCTCCCCATGCTCCCGAAGTACACTGCTCTCATGGCACTCTTCAGGAACTAACATCACCTGTCCGTCTCTTCCACTGGACCATGACATCCCTCACATTAGGGTCTGCACCAGGGGTCACAGATTCAAATGCACATGGGGCCACGCAGGTCACGTAGCAGGTGAAACAGCTTGTGTATGGGACCTCGAAGGTGGTTGTCTTGGTGGCGACCAGACACTTGAGAGTCTCGGGATCTGAATCAGAGGGGCCGGCCTTACCTAAAGGAGGCAGCTGCCCTTATGGAAAATACTACCACATGGAAATGAGAGCCGACATTGCCAGGACTTCAGATTCTAGAGGGAGAAGCCTGGTATCAGCATTCTCATGTGAAATCACCCCATCTTTATGTGTCAGCAGCAAATTCAAATTTAAGACACCATGCCGTGAGCCAAATAAAATGCATCTGCAGGCCAGACTGGCTCAAGTGCCACCAGTTTGTAGACTCTAGGTTTATTTCTGCCTCGTCGATACTCAGCAAACGCTTGCTGGTTGAAAAGCAACTGAACGAACGAATGAATGAAGAGAAAAGAAGGAACAGATGGGTGGGAGAGGGGAAACCAGGATGGATGCCCATGTGTCAAGATGCCAAGTGGCGGGTCGGGCAACTCACAGTGACCCCACTGCCAAGCTGTCAGTGTGAACAGCACGGTGGTCTTGCTTGCGGGCGGAGGGGGGATGAAACACCGGGGGCCTTGTGAACTCGGAGTCGGCAACCAGCTTCTCAGAAGTTTCTGCTGTAGCCAAAACACAGACGCTGAAAACAAGCCGATGTGCATACACTCACGTGAACACGGCGTGTGAAAGTGGAGGCTCCGCGTGCCTCGGATTCCACATTCCCAACAAGGCCCACCTTCTGCTGCATGTTACAGACGTGTTGAGGGAGGAAAGAAGGAATGGTTTTGCCATGTGGGGGTGCAGGGGAGAAAGAAAGGAGTCATCCAGCCCAAATTTTTTTCTAGCCAGAAACACTCTCTCTCTCTCTCTCTCTCTCTCTCTCTCTCTCTCTCCCCCTGCTGCCTTGTGGAGGGCTCTGAAGCTTCGGGGAGGACACAAGCAAGCCTGGTGTGGGCCCTCAGCCTCCAGGAACACTGTGAGGCGGGAGTGGTGTGCAAGCAGCCTGTGTGGAATGCCTGGGGTTGCAAAAGAAAAGTTATTTCAGGTTCAACTGAGTTATAATTTATTTTTCCTAACTGATCATTACTGCTGCAGGCTCTATAAATAACCACCTAGGGGGTCTGCTTTTCTGCTCCCAAATCCTCAAAAAGCATTTCTGGTTTCTGGCCTGCCAAGTACACGGCACATTTCTTTTCTGCGCAGCCCTTCAGGGAATCCTTCTGCAGTGCATGCCAAGGAGTCTGCTGCGTTCCGCCTTCTCCTTCCAATTCCTCTCCCACAGACAGGCCACCCACCCCTCCTCCCCGACTCCACAAGAGGCCTCACTCCCGGGAAGCCAGAGGTTCCTGGGCCCAGGTCCTGGCTTCTCTGTTTACTCTGCTTCAACCCAACTGCAACCCTCGGTGCTCCCAAGACAAGAGGTAATTGGAGTACAGAAATCCAGCTACAGTGTCATTCGAGCGCAAGCCCAGAAAGGAAAGGAGGGTTATAGCCTGACAGTATCACCAGCAAAATGTCAAGGGTCAATACAACCTCAGGAAGGATGGCTGTGGTCTATGGGAAATCGATGCAAATGACTTAAAGAAGAATCTGTTCGAGCATGACTCCGTTTAATCAAGTACAAAAAAGAAAAGGCATGTTCCTGATGGTATTCTGAAGGATGTCTGCTTACGGTGCTTTCTAACCACATGGGGTTGTCTCTCTAAACAGAGGGCCTCGGGAGGGACTGATGCTCAGCAAGACCCGCCAGGCGCCGAGAGCTGGGCCTTTCATGCTCCTTGTTCTGTTTCATCTCTCCAGCACGATGGCCCCGAGGCAGGTATTCGTTTGCCCACTTTGTAGATGAGGGATCCAAGAAAAGGGGCTTTTGCTCAAAGTCGGGCAGAAAGAAAGAGGAGGGTGAGATTCAAGCCCAAATTTGCCAGACTCCAGAGCCCAGGCCCCTCCACCGCTCTGCCCCATGGCTTCTCTAGCTAGAAGACCAAGGTTAAAGACATGCTCATTTTTCTGTTTCTCAGATTAATTTTGCAGCCCAGAAAGCAAGGACAAGTTGGATATTTAACCACAGGTCATTAACAGCCATATTTGAACTCTTCAGAAATTAACCTCTCTAACTAGTCAACTGTAAAATCTGAAGTGCTTTCTCTTTCACCATTTATTAGGAAAATTACCATACGGGTTATGGTCGCTTACGTTGCTTTAATGGTCTAAAAATAAAAGCTTGTGTATTTTTGGATGATTTTAAAAACAATACTTACTAATATTAACAAAACAATAAGAAACAAATATAAGTTTTCACAATTATTCAACCCCCCCCAAAGCAGATTAGATGACCCGCTATATGCTTTGATGGCATTCTGTGCTCACCCTGTCAAGAGCATTTGTGACACCACATTGGGATGCCTTGTTTCCTCATATGTCTCTCCTTCCAGGCCAATGATCCACAGGGTTTTTTGGTAAGGTGCCCTAGCAGCAAACATTTGCGTATACCTGCACATGGGTATACTTATCTCTAAAGTGTATTCATACTCTGTTACTCATAAAAACAGAAAGGATGATATAGGCATGTATGCCCATCTGTGTATCTATGTGTCCATCTGTCTGCCTTATTTTCTTCTGGCCCTCCAGTGGATCATCTCACTTCCCACGGCCTCTGAACATGCATGTCTCACTTTGGAGACCACTGTTCTAGGCGATGTGCTCATCATACCTTCATTGATTGATTTCCCCCAGCTGCAATGGCACCCATTCTGGGCTGGGAACTGTGTTAAGTATTGGGGATAGTGGAGTGAACAGAAGGACAAGGAATAAGTTTCCCACGGGGCTTCCAATCCAGCAGGTGAAACAAAGTCAGGTAATGTCAGATAGTAATAATGGCCACCAAGAAAATAAAACAAGGTGATGTGATAAAAGTGATGAAGAATGACCGTGGAGGTGACGGGACAGGCCACCCTAGACTGGGAACTCAGCGAAGGCCTCTGTGAGCTACGTGATGAGGAGGCCACCACGCAAAGATCTAATGGGAGAGGGAGTGTTTTGGGCAGACAGGATGTCAAATGCAAAGGTCCTGAGGCAAGAAAGGCCTATGTGGTTGGACCATAATGAGTTAGTAGGAGAAGCTGCAGAAGGAAGAAGCTTAGGCTAGGGAGCCCCTGCCAGAGATGAATCCTACCCCCACTGCCTACTGACTGGGTGACCTTGAGGATTAATGCCACATGCACACAGGTGGCTTCAATAAATGGCAGCCCTTGACGTCTGTTAACTTGTTTCTCACTGGTCTCCCCCGCTCCCAGCACGAAGTTCTATACCAGCTAGGCCTGGCCAGTTTTCGACCCTGCAGATCTAAAATAGCTGTCACCATGCCTGGCTTATTGGAGGAGCCCAATGAAAATTTGGTCAATGAATGAGTTCTAAAATGGGTAAAGGCAACAGAAAATCAGAGTTTGGCTAAATATAAAAAAATAGATTTTTTTAGGCAAAATTTTTCCAACTATAAAAGTCATGTCATATATAGTCAGGAAGTTTGATATTTTAAGCAGAAATGGGATATTATTCCACATTCCACCTAATACATATTTTCTACTTCACATGTCTGTTACAAAAGGCAGTGGAGCATATGGGTCAAGAATGTGTGGGCTCTGGAGAGACTGACCACCCAGGTGGACATCCTGTCTCCACTATTAGCCATCTAGATCATCTTGCTGGAGTTACCTGCCTTCTTCATGGCTCAGTTATTTGATCTGTAAAATTGCCAAGATAAGAGGCCTACTTCATATAGTACTGTGAGGGTTAAGTGAGCTAATGAATACAAAATGTCTAAGAAATGTTTAGGATGTGGCACTACTGACTTAAACAAGCCCTAGTTGTTAGACACTTGGCTACTCCTCAGGTTTTATTAGAAGCATCACCATGAAGAGTACCCTTACAGCGAAACCCCCGCCACACGAACAGGATCAGTTCCTTAAGAGAAAACACTAGAAACGGCATTGCCAAATCAAAGGATATATGGATTTTAAGGCTTTTAACACATAACAAGTGTTGGCCCATTTCCTCAAATCTGAGTAGGAACCTTTGAGAAAATCTTCACCAATCTGTTAGGGGAAAGAACATCTCATTGTTTTAATTTGCCTTTCTTTAATTACCAGGGATATTGAATAGTTTTTCATTTGTATTGCCTCTCTTGTGAACTGCTTATGTTCATGTTTAAAAAAGGAAGTCCATTTTACTAATTAGAGGCAGCAGAATAGATAGCTCAAAGTGAAACCCCCACTGCTGAGAGGGGTCAAACAGGGCTAGATAGTCACACATTATGAAACTGGGCACCTCTTTACCTTGTGGAAAGTTGAACTACATGAGCTCTGAGGTCCTTTCAAACACTGGGATTATTTAGGGGCGCCTGGGTGGCTCAGTCAGTTAAGCGTCTGCCTTTGGCTCAGGTCATGATCCCAGGGTCCTGGGATCGACCCCGCATCGGGCTCCTTGCTCAATGGGGAGCCTGCTTCTCCCAATTGCTGCTGCACCCCCTGTTTGTGCTCTCTCTCTCTCTCTCTCTCTAACAAATAAATAAATAAATCTTTAAAAAAAGAAGAGGAAAACATAAGAAGGCCTGCAAATCAACAGCTGGACTCTGGGGACCCACCAGTATCAGTGGTCTCCGTGTTTTCCCAAGATGAAATTGATATCTCAACATCCCTCATGAGCCTCTGCACGAAGACGCCTGATTTACAACAGAAAGAGAAATCAAACGGACACGGCTATGCCTCTAGTAGATGATGCTAGCAGATGAGAGTAGAGAATTCCTTAAGTCTCCGCCTTGATAAGATGAAAAACCTTTGGCGGGGGAGGGCACAGAGCAAACCCTGTTACAACAAACACCTTCACACTCAAGACCAATGTAGCACAAAGGCTTCCAAGGTGTGGCCAGCAACCTGTTGACCTCAGCCACATCTGCAGAACTTTCTTCCTTGCTTTGCATTTGGCTTTGGTACAATCATTGGTCATAGAACACCCTCCTTATTCCACTCCCCCATAAGTGTTTACACTGCAGTTTTCTCCTGGGCTGGCCAAAAACCCGTGAGGACTTGGAGAATGCCACTGTGTTCCTAGTAAGCAGACACCCGGACACAGATTTGCTAGTTGTCTGCTCTTACAGAGCTGTTCTTGAATTAGAAGTGGGTCTGAATGTATCTGAATCCTTTAGCCAGAGTTTTCCAGTGTTTTCAGAGGACCTTCTACATTTTCACTAAGGGGATTTTTTTCCTCCCCCGAACCTCCCCCATTTTGGCTGTCACAGTTGACGTTTCTTGCTGGGTTTGGCCCCACAGGCACAACGGCAGTTGGAAACCGAACGCTCACATCGCTTAAATTACTACTCTGAGGAAGAAGTCACATGTGGGGTGAGAACCTGGCAGATTTCCCCGTGGGCACACCTTGAGCACACAGACCTGAAGCAGCCGAACAGTAAAACTGGCAGCCAGAATCGAGCAAAAAGAAGGACACCCTCCAGGAGGGAGGCAGAATCAGATTGAGGCAAAGCCAGGACCCTGGTTCTTGGCAACATGAGCGAAACGCCAAACTCCGAGGGGAGGGCGTCTGGACTGCCGGCCCCTTAGCACGCCCCTCAGATGGGGCGTGGGTGTGGGGAGAGCTCGGCGCTGTGTGGAGCCGGGAGCTCCGCATGCCACCCTCGGTCACAGGCTGGTTAGCTAATGACCCCCAATAAGACTCTTACTGCATCCTCCGTCTGGGGATCAGGCTGTAGCTGAGCGTACAAAGTCACTCTGTGCCTTGCTTGAGCAGCACACCTCAATCCCTCCAAAAGCATTTGTGCAGGCCTGTGAGCGTGCTGCACTGGGCCAAGAGCCAGGGCGGATAAATGCCAAACCTCGGGGCTCTACGCTGAGGGCTTATGATTCGGCCGAGGAGCCGAGATTCCCAGCAGCAGCAGCAGTAGGGCACGTCGGCAGTCAAAAAGAGGTCCCTGAAGGGAGTGCCACCAGAGGCCCCAGAGGGCAGCCGGCACGGTCAGGGGAAGGCCAGCAGCCTGATGGGGAAAGGGCTTGTGTTCCATGCTGGAGGGTGTGGGGGTGCGGGGAGGGGAAGGTTGGGCAGGTGGATAAGAAGAGAGCTGGCATCTGGGGGAGAAGGGAGACCATGACAGCAGCCTGGGAGGCTCTTGGCCCCGGAGGGGGGTTTGTGTAAGGGAGACAGAGACGAAGGGAATGCAATAGGGAGGAAGGAGGCCAGATTTCAGAGAGGTCTGTATCCCACACAGAGAAGCCTGGGCTTTATCCAATAAGCGGTAGGGAGCAGTTGGAGACGTGTGAACAGCAGATTAGCATAATTAAAGGAGAATCTTAAAGACTTGAGCTTTCTGTGGGTGACACCGTGTAGGCTAGGGGTGGACAAGAACATTGGGCAGCTTTTACAATGGCCCAGCTGCCAGTGGCCAGGGCAGGACCACGGTGTTGGCCATGGGAAGGAAAGAAAGGCATCCAAAAGATACCTCGAAGCAAACATCTAAGGGGCTTGGGGAAGGATTTGGTAAGAGAGCTTAAGGATGGATCCAGCAATCCACAGCTTGGTGGCTGGGAGGTGGAGGTGGCATTGTCAATGATAAAGAAACAGGTTGGAGCTGAGGAGGTAAGAAGTGACACGTTCAAATTGGGGCAGTAAAGGCAGTTCTGCGAGAACTTGAAAAGGCCCAAACAACCAAAAGGCAGGCATCCACTGGAAACAGGAGGCTGCAGATGAGCCTTTGTAATTCTGCTAAAGGGAATGAAAACGTAGCTGAGGTTCTAGCCAGTGACACTGAAATAGCTGTCTGTCCAAACTGCCAGTTGGTACACATTCTGCGCACCCCTACCACCTCTCTGCTCTTGATTCTCCCCTACCCCTTTATCAGACCCCAGGTTGAGATCAGCCACAGAGAACAGGAAGAGGGACACTGAGAAGCCCAGATTTCTAATCCTTGTTTCTGCTGAAGCACGGTAGCACTTAGTGATTCTCCCACTGAAGCACATGCTCACAGCTCAGCGCATAAGTACTGAGTCATTTCTTTCCCCTTCCCCTCCCTCGTCCCCCGTCCCCTCCCATCAGCTCCTCCTCCTCCACCACCGCCCCCCCCAGCCCCTGCCAACAGCCTGGCATGCATTTTCTCCATCACGTTACTGCTCGACTCTCCACATTTCCTCTTCCCTCCGAGCCTGCCTCCTACCTCTTTAGAAATGCTGGGAGTCCAAGGGGCGACCCACAGATGCACCGGGACAGAGAACCACAGATTTCAACAAAGACAGGCAGCTAGTTGTGAAAGGAGCATTGAAGGCAAGTCAGGAGTCTTGGATTTTCAGAGTCAGGCGAGGGAATCAGATAGAGATCCTTAGAGACAAGGGGTCTCATGATTCCCCAGCTTTGCTGACGTAGACACAAGTGTTCTCGCTCTACAGACGCAGACGGCAGATAAGCAGTTCCCTTTCAGAGAGGTAACCCCAAGTGCAGGCTTGCAGCTGCAGTTACTCTGAATGACAGTGGGAGGGAAGGAAACAATGAGTGCAAAAAAAATTTTTTTTTTAAAAAGGCAAATGCTTAAGGTGGAATGGACGTGAACAGTGTGAGATGCACACCTCCTCCAGTTCCTGGAAGACAAAGATGAGTCAAAGAGAAGCTTCATTTCAGAAGCGTTCCTCCTCCGCTTGGCACACACATTCCCAGACACAGAATCATCCGTCCCCATGTCACCCAGCATCTGCAGCTACCAGCCACCACCTGCTTGTAAGTTAAGCTGGAAGGTCAGATCTGCTTTGGCTGTGGAGCTGAAAGCAAACTGGGTCCTGTAGGGATGTTTCCAGTAACCTGAGGGCAGGAGAGTGTAGGGGGAAAAGCAGAGAAGGTCAGTATTATGTGGCTCTAAAGAAGTGGCCAAAGATCACCCAAAGTGCACAGCCTGGAATCTGCAGTCATTTCTGGTTTCCTAGACAACCCCATCTACACCAGGTAGAAATCTGAAGTCCACCTCAAAGAAATGACACAGGCCCTGGGAATGGGACAAGAGAGGAAAGGCAAGGGGTCAATGCCGTGTGCCAGCTCAGGGAATGGGGACAGCAGGGACACAAAGTTCTTCTTCATGGGAGCTGAAATCCCATCAGGTTCTGTGCTTTCCATAATCTTGCATTTGTGGCCAAGAGAGCGATTCGAATTCTGGTTCACTGGATGGGGATGTGTGCTCTACAGGTGCATGGATTTGTCAAAACTGATCCGTGCATTTCCCTGTAAATAAATTAGACCCCAGTGATTCTGGCTCTCCCAATCCACTGATTGTGGGATCTTGGATGTGTCACTGGACATTTTGTAGTCCGGGGTTCCCTGTCTGCCAAGTTGAAACTAAAATTTAACAATTGTAAGAGCTGACTGGGGCTGGATATGGGCTGTACATCCAGGTGAACAAGGGCCATGATTGAAGCAAAGAAGAATTTCTGAATGGGATTAGCTATCTGCAAAAAATTCCCCCCAAAATCATCCATCCGGGAAAAAAAAACTGGGGAGAGAAGTGAAGATGCCATCCTCTACATCCAAGTGGCCAACAACTGTTTATTTTGAGTACTGCCTGCCCTTCAGGTGCTCCAAGCTCTTCTGCTGGTGATCCCCCCGTGGCCTCAAGATCAGGGCATGCAGTTTTCTTCCCTTCCCTTCCTTGCATCTTTGGCGCCCTGGACAGGTAGCAGGAGCAGGACCCTTCACGGAGGGGAGGGTGCAGGGAGAAAGGGTTCACACAGAGGGCACGCTGTGTGCAGAGAGCTGGATGGCTGCAAAGACTCACTCAGAGGCTATGAAAGCCAGCCAGGCATCACCCCCAGTCCATCTCTTATGGATCCAGAAAAGTGGTGGAACTTTTCACCATTTCTAAAGCCCCCCCATCCCCAAAAGAACAATGAAGTGGCCCATGGCTATCTTTAGGCTGGTCCCCTCACATGGAAACATGCCTGCTTCTTCCCCAAACAGGTCTCTGATGGGTGACAGAAGGATCTACCCTAAACAGGCACCGAAGCGTCTCTGGTGAATGGTCTGGCTCACCTGCCTCTCCTCTCGGAGGAGCTCTGGAACATGGGGAGGACCTCTGGATATACCGAATAGAGTGACTGCAGCTACCAGGATGGAAAGGAATTCACAGAAGATGTCTTGATGGCAGCTACCCAGTGACACAGCTGAGAGGTGGCTGGCCCAGGGAAAAACTCTGGGTAAGGAGGACTATCAAAGGAGCATCAGATCCAGATTGCAAATTGCTTTAGCAGCTAAAATAGGCAGAAAGATTGAGCGACTCGCTCTAATCCAAGGGGTTTATGCTTCAGCACTGGCTGCCTCTGACTCTCACCCTTGACCCAGCCTACTCATCAGTATTTTGACAAGCAGATTCCCTTCACGGAGCTACTTAATCTGGGTTTCCAGAGAAGTCTTGCAGTGATTAATGAGAGCACTGTGTTTCCTGACGGTTTTGGAGGCTGGGGCCGTTCAGTTGCGAAAGTGAAGGGACTTGTCATAAGGTGTACAAACTTTCCCATCATTGGACTTGACCCCTCTGGGGGTTAACTCAGGCATCTTTTCAATTTTGATACTTGGGTCTATTTTTTTTAAAATCCACTTTCTCCTTGGTATGCAGGAAATTTAAAGCCCTTGCTTATATCCTCCTTGATGCCAGCTTTTATTCGGAGCCCGAACAGCATCTGGAGCGAAACACAGATTAGAGGCAGGGGGGTAGGAATGACAGGCACAGACAGGAGACCTGGCACTGCCAAGGGGCACCACCAGTGAGCCAGACCTCTGTGCAGCCCTCTGCCTATAAGCCCTTAGGCAGTGGTGAGAGGGGGAGCTAGGGCTGGGATCCCAAATCCTGAGGCTCACAGAGGCACAAGCGGCACCCACCATCTGGCCCCTGACCTCAGAGGATGCTCCAAGAGTTGCCACATCCCTAACCACAGGGATGGGTTCTGGTCTCAGCCTTGTCATCTCTTCCAACTGTCGTTAAAGAAGGGCAGCTCTGCGTTAGAAATGACCTGGGGAAATTGTCTGCATCATACTCTGGAGAGAGAGGAATTATCTTACGGCCAAGTAAGACGTGACCAGGAACTTTAGACTTGAATTCAGTTTATAAATTATTAGTTAGGAGTAAAATCAGGTTTAATTAATTTGTAGGACCCTTACATGTGCTGAAAGAAAAAGTCACAAAAATTAAAACTTACAGCTAAGGAAGGAAGAAGGAGGACTGATGGCAGCAGTTTCAACTATGGCTACAGCACCCAGGTTAACACCACTTGTCTCTTACCGGTAGTTCAGGACTGGGGAAAACAAAACAAAATGGAAAACAAGCTAAAAACCAAAAAACATCACACAGAGCTTTGAGTTCACAAACAGGCCCAAAGTTGACAAGTCAACGAACAAGGCTTTTACGACAAAAAGGAATGTCAAAATCTGAGCCCCTCTGTGCCTTTCTTCCCCTCTGTGACCACAGCTGGTGTCCCAGCCCTGCTGCCCGGGAACAGACAGAAATGGGTAACTACCCAGCCAAGGTGAAGTTCACCACTGGAGGCAGATCCAGGCCAACATTCTAGGAACCTTCAGTCCCCTTGACACAGGCAGTTCTCAAAGTATGGGGGGCAGATGCCTTCAGTCTGTGGGCTGAGAGGGGGGGATGGACATGTCTGTAGAGCGGGGGCCGGGCCCCAACCCCTCTGTCCAGGCCATTGCTCCCAGAGCCGGGTACTTCACTTAGCCCCAGGGATGGGGACGTAGTGGAAACCAGCGGTGCCACCACATCGGCAAAAGTAGACGCCTAGGCCCTCTCTCCTTCAGCCAGAGCTGGAAGCCAGAGAGGTCGGGCTGACCTGCAGCTCAGAGGCAACCCCAGGCTGGCCACTGCACGGCCAGCCTCCTGGCCTCTGTATGTAGCTCGGCCTGCTCTCCGTGGCAGGCTAGTTGCCAAGGATCCACAGTGAACTTGGCCATTCCCTGTGGGATTTACTGGGTCTGGACCCAGAACCGGCCTGGTTCGCCTGGCACAGAAGGTCATATATGTTCGACAAGGTGACCCCTCCCCGCTACCTCTTCCTTTTTTCCCATCTCCCTGGCTACCTGCCCTTCTCCAAATCAGTCTTGTCTTGAATCAGTTTCTCCCTGACCTTGGCTGATCTCTGGCATACTGGGTGTTTTTCCAAGGAGCACAGCTGGCCCATCAGGCATTCAGAGGACATGAGGCTGGTCCCTTCCCCCAACACACCACCCCGTATGGTCAGCAGCATCAGGACACCGTCCCTGAGAGGCTAACAGCCATTCACAGGTCACCCGAAGAGCCAGACAAGGCTCTAAATGTCCCAACTCACCATACACATCCTGCCTTAAACCCAGGCTCTATCTCAAGGGTGCTCAATGCCAGGGTACCCATAACAGAGAGGGCAACCTCGGAGTATTTCAGACATCATCTTTAAAGTTCATAAAATCTATGTCTCTGTCATCCCTCAGGATCCTCACCACCACCATCATGGGGAGCCAGGGCAGGCCTTTCTGATCATTCAGACTTTAACTGGCCATGGAGGACCTTCCCTCCTAGAAAGGGGTGCTCGGCAGGGACTGCAGAGAGCATGCTGTCCTGCACCAGGCCTTCCAGGACCAGGGGTCCACCGGAGCACCATCTTCCAGAGGGTGGCACGAAGTGGGGTGGGTGGGGTGGCCTTGACTTGGTCCCAGTTTCTCTAAGCCATCCTCTGCCTATGGCGAGCTTTCTCTATAAAGGACCAGATAGGAAATATCTGTCACATATGCCTCTGTTATATATTCTATTTTTCTTTGACTTTTTTTTTTGACAAACATATTTGGAAACATAAGAACCATTCTTAACTTGAGGGCCTAGACAAAAGCAGGTAGTAGGGAGATCTGGTTCCCAGGCAGGCCGCCGTTTCAGACCCCTGGCATAAAGAAAGAAACTGCAACATTTTTTATTGGCCCCCACCTAGTAGCCCCTTGCCACCTTCCCCCCCTGCCCTGACTCTCCCACAGGCCCATGGACTGCCCCTGACATGCTCCAGCTGCACTTGGCCCAAGACAGGCCCCAGCTCAGGCCCCAAGATGGCCTGTCTACACCATGCATTTCATTTCATTCAACATGTTGTGCACATGGGGAGCCATTCTGTCTTCCTTGTGCTTAACCTGGGACGCCCGAGGTCCAGATGGCCCCATCCTGCACCGTGAGGTCTCATCGGACCGTACTCATGCAGCCAAACCCAGCCATCTCCCTGCCACGGGGGCACCAATTGGTGAATGGCCTGACTGGGGTTCTTCCTACTCTGTCACCTGTGCAGTATAGGGCAGGCAGACCAAGGGCATGGCACACCCCATCAGTTCCATCTCGAAGCACACCCAGGAGCCAGGCACTTCCCACCCCTCCACTGCTGTCCCCCAGGCCATACTTCTCTGTGGACAACTGTCACAGCCTCTCCTCAAGGCCCCCTGCCTCCATCTCTGCCCCCCTCCCTCTCCCGTGCTCAAAGGCCCCAGAGGCTTCCCAGCTCACATCAAGTAAAAGCCAGTGTCTCTAAACAGTAAAACAAATCTAGCATCAAGATCCTCCCACTGGCCCACTAAATCCTCCTGGGTCTGCACTGTCTACCTGCAGGGCCTCACCTCCCACCTCTCTGTCCTGGCTGAGGCTAACTCCAACCGCATTGGCGTCCTTCCTTACCTAGCTCTGTCTTCTTAGCCCCGATCACCAATGGTTTACGTACGTTTTCATGGTTTATTTTCTTTTGTTCCTGGTTTTTGTTTTTCTCACTAGAATATAAGCTCCATCAGATAGAGGTTCGACTTCTTCAATGTTAAGCACAGAGTAAGTGCCCTGCAAATGCACAAATACCTAGAATGCACAGGGATGGGCGAGAGATGGCAGCATGAGGGGGACAGGGTATCCATTTGCTGGGATACCTTTATGCAAATAAACATCTTGCTCTTAAGCCCCCTCGGGTGGCCAGATGGATAACAAACAATGAAAACAGATAATACCCCTGGAGCCAACAGTTTCAAATTGTTTATATTCAATCCTAAAGCAGCCTCAGACTTCAGCCAAGCTAACCAATTATCTATGGGAAAAAACAGCAAGCGATTGCTCTAAGGTTTGGAACAGTCCTGCTCCTGGCTCTTTGGTGCTCACCACACCACCCTGAAGGAACAGAGGGGGGGAAAGGGAAAGCATGGTCTTTGGCAGCAGGTCTGGGCTTCAAATCCTAGCACAGCCTTGACAAGTAGACTGATTCTGGGGTGCGGTACCAAGTGCTCTATACCTCAGCTTCCTCGTCTGTTAAATGGTGATACAAGTACTTATAAGGTTGATGAAAGGCTGATACGAATAAAAAAAAAACCATACAGCCTTCAGCATAATGACTCAATAAACACCAATATCTCCCCTTTTGTAAGCGGGGAAAGTAAAATTCAGAACATCAGATGACTTGCTTGAGGGTCAGAGGGATGTTCCGCAGCAAAGCTGGGGCTCCAACCAACCATGTACATCTTTCCTGGCGTCCAGCCTCCCGTGTGTTTACGTTCCACACACTCCACACTGCTTATGTCAGTAGCATAAAAGCAAGTGTTGGCTCTCCATCAACCTGCTTGTTGAAGACTGTGGAACAGGGCTTCTGGCTTCACCACATGACACCACATTGGGGGGGAGGGGTGGTCACATCTTAACACTGAGAAATCTGATGGTCACAAGAAGGGATCAAAAAGCTAAAAGAATTCAGCTGCCCTGGTTGCTAATTGTCTCTAGATATGCAAATGGAAGAGGACTGCTTCCCTTTCACCAACAGATGGACAGACACCACACTCAACCCTCAAAGTAGGGTGTACCAGGGAGCCCCCACACCAGCACCCCCAGGCAAACAGCAGAACCCGACATGGGCACCTCTGAGATCCAATGCCAAAGCGCAAGAGCCATGTTCAACCCGAAAGCTTCCACAGAAGGGATCAGCCTTTCTCTACACAAGTAATTTTCTTTATGGAACACATGTATTCAGTAATCCCATCTATAAAGTACATTTTTGTACAATCAAAGTGCTTTCTCCATTAGCTTTCATCATGAAGTTGAAAATGTGGTCCTCCTGGAGAAAAAAAAATAGACCTCAGACATTACAAAAATGTAAATTATTAAGGAACAAACATTTTAGGTGACACATTTAGAGGACAAACAATGAGGAGACAGCCCAAACAATGTCTAAACAGATTTGAAAAGAAACAGAACTTGAATGTGTGTGGCTGCAAGAGGTAAAAGCTTCTCTCAGGATGTGAGTCCTGAGTCAAGGACATGAGGTCACTGACGGCCCAAACTCAGGGCCCCTGCTGCTCCGAGAAGGCGGTGCCGCAGTCCTGAGGATCACTGGCCATCCTGCCGCCCTCACCTGGCTGACCCCGCTCTCGCCTCAGACCTCAGCCAAAACGTCCCTTCTTCAAAGAATGGTTGGGCGGGGCTTCCTTCCTTCCTTCCTTCCTTCCTTCCTTCCTTCCTTCCTTCCTTCCTCCCTCCCTCCCTCCCTCCCTCCCTCCCTCCCTTCCTTCCTTGACTCACTCATTCAACAATGATTAGTGAGCTCCCACAATGGGTCAAAGTCTCCTTATTACTATCTATTTTCACTTTTTAACTAAATATTTACATGTACAACACTCTGAGTTACTTTCCATCTCCCTCATGAATTCCAGAAAGACAAAAATCATATCTGATTCATTTGTTATTTCATCCCCAGCACCTGACACAGTCCCTGGAAAACAGTAGGTATTCTGTAAATATCTGCTGAACGAAGGTACAAACATCAGTCAAAGCATTCAAAACCTCCACTCGTATTCCAAAATTCCAAAATGTACCCTGCTGTCTACCTCACACAGCTATAACTAATGTCACAATCAACAGGGCTTCTAAATTTAATAAAGGAGACTTATTAGGTCATTTATAAATTTATTAAAAAAGGAAAACAGTAAGATGTCAAGCAAAGGCTGAAAGTTCCTTTCCCCAGGGGCGGCTCTATGGTGTAGATTAGAGGACGGGCCTGTGGGTGTTATCCTGGGGTCGGCGGAGGTGGTAGAGAGTATTGGTTAAGAGCAAGGTGGATGAAGACAGACTGCCTGGGTTAGGGTCCTGACCCCGCCAAGAGTCAGGACTAGCCGTGCTACTTAACCTCTCTGCCCTCCAGTTTTCAAATCTGCAAACTGCGAATATAAGAATATTAACTACGGGAGGTGGGGGGAGGGGTGAAATAGGCAATGGGGATTGTGATGGGCCCTGGGTGTTGTATGGAAGTGTTGAATCACTATACTGTACACCTGAAACTAATGTTACACTGTGTGTAACTAAGTGGAATTTAAATAAAAACTTAAAAAATAGAACATTAACTTCAGATGATCTCATTAATAATTAAATGAGTTAGTACATATGAACTACTCAGAACAAGGCCTTGCAGATGCTAAGGACCTCACCAAATATGGTTATTTCTATTTTCCGGAAGAAGGAGAACAAAGATAGGCCAAAACCAAGGAGTTAGATATGCTTTCACTAAGTTCACAAACCACTCAGATTGAATCTCCAAGGTTTCCTATTACTCAGGGGCAGGTAGATGGTTCGTCCATGTCAGATGTCCAGCCTCGGGGGCTATACAAGCGCGCCATCGCCACAGACCGGGCAGCTTCAACGACACACACTGATTTTCTCCCAGTTCTGGGGGTGGGCAGTCTGGAATCAAGGTGCAGGCAGGTGTGGTTTCTCCTGAGACCTCTCTTCTCGGCTTGTAGAAGGCCACCTCTCACCGTGTCTGTCCTCACACGGCCTTTCTTCTGAGCATGCACCCCTCTTGTTGCTTCCCTTTCTCACGAGGACACCAACCCTCTGGGACGAGGGCTCCACTTCTGTGACCTCATTTGACTTTAGTTAAGTCTTTTAAGGCCCAATCTCTACATACAGCCACACTGGAGGGCAGGGTACCAACATACGCATTGGGGGTGAAGGAGGGACAGGGATGTTTTACCCATGAGGGAGGGACAGTTACCTTGCCCATTTGAAATGAAGAGCTGGACCGAATGACCCCTAGAGGCTTCCCTAGGACTGGAGTCTAAGATCTGATTTCATACATCCCACAGCACCCGGTACTGGGACAAGCATGCATTTAAAGCTTAGAAAATGCTCACTGGATGACTCTCTAACAAATACTATTTAAGGCTGAGTAAACGGTGTACGTTCCAAAGCCCATACATCTTACTGTCCGGTCTATGTACCAAGCCCCAGGAGAACAGATTGCAAAAGTGAGGACGGGCCGCTTGATGACACAGAAATTAACTGTCACAATTAACTCTGAGACCTTCTCACATTAAGTGGACGCAGAATCCACTTTTGAATGAATGAATACACTTCCACGGAGGCCAGCGTCAGGCTGATCCACTGAAACGACCAGAGGGCAGGATGATTTCACTATCTCTGTGAAACACTGTTCCAGAATCTGTGCTGTATTTGACAATGAAATCAATAAAATCATGGTCTTATCAACAGTTTCACAGAAAGCCTTCAATGAGTCACCAGGAAGAACTCTCGGTAACAGACAAGGGGACTACTTCAAGAAGCTCAAAATTTTCAACTGCTAATAAGGCAAAAACTCTGGCCCATCGATGAGATCAGACTGTCAACAAGCAACTCCCTCAATACTAACTTTTTAAAGAAAACTTTTATGTTACTTTTACTAGGTTCTTTCATAAAAATCAGCTTTACTGAGGTATCACTTATATATATTAACATGCACACATTTCAGATGAACAGTTGGATGTTTTTTGACAAATGTATATACCCAGGTAACCATTACCCCCTAATCAAGACATAGAAATTTCCATAATGTCAGAACGTTCCCTGAAACTCCTTCCTGGTAAACCCCTGGTCCTACCTCCCCCAACCCCATCACAGGACAATAGATTAGTTTTGACTATTCTAGGATTTCGTATAAGCATACAATATACACTCTTTTATAACTGGCTTCAGCGTAATACTTAGAGAACTCACACCCACCACTGTCTGTATCAGCAGTGTGTTCCTTTTTATTACTGAGTTGCACTCCAGAATACAAGTGGACTGCAAGTTGTTGATCCATTCCCTAGTCGATGGGTATTTGGGTTTGTGTTAATTCCAGTTTGGGACCATTATGAATAAAGCTGTTAGGAATATCCATGTACCAGTCTTTTTGCCAACATAAATGTTCATTTCTCTTGGTAAATATGTAGGAGTAAATTTGCTAGGTCATGTGCATATATGTTTAACCTTATAAGAAAATGCCAAACTTAAAAAAAAAAAAAAGAAAATGCCAAACTTATCCTGAGTAATAGAAATCACCAAGAGACTCACTCTTGAAGTGCTTAGCAGAGAGATTTTTTTTTAAATAAGAGAGGAAACCAGAGTCGGGAAGGAGGCAAGTGCATCCAGAAACATGTTGGGGCTGCTTCGCTGAAGGAGCCGGCAGGTACTCTCCGGCCCAGGGTCCTGTCAGGACAGCTCCAGCTGGCCACCTCCCCTGTGCCCACTTTGCCCCAGAAAAAGGTCACCTTGGCCCCACCTCAGAGGCCATGTCCACCCCTCCCCCCCAGTGGTCCTCTGCTTGCTCTGTCTTCAGGGACCGTCCTGACAGGCCTGTCACCGGGAGACTTCTCCAGGAGAGTCTGAACTTGGAGGGGCCATCAGATCCAGGAGACACATACCCAGCTGCCTAGGAACTTTGGTTACCAGTCTCCACCTTTGCGGCAGCATTAGGCCACGGAGCCCCTCACTTGGCGTAAGGCCTATGGAGGGGTCATCTCCCTCTCTTCCCCTTGAGAGGAGCCAAGCCAAGGTCTTGGCAGAGACTCCAGCACAGCCCTCTGCCTGAGAACAAGGGCAGGCCATGCGTTTAGCCAGCCCTGCCCAGAACCCAGCCCCTCTCTTCGGAACATGGGGGGGTCCTAACATCCTCTCCTCAGCCAGGCCAAGAAACGTCTCATGGGATGTCGTGTTACAAAAATATAATCAGAACGACAAAAACCGGCATGTTTACAACCCCATACCTACATTATTTCAGGGGCGTTCATTCTTTTATACAAGGCAACTTCCCAAGACACCAAATTAAAATTTCATAAATTTCGAGTTTCTGTATTCACAGGGACATATTTTTCACGTGGGCCTTATCTCGTCTTCTGAAAGGCAATAAGCTCCTCTTGAAATCTTTCCAGAACTCCCCATCACCCTCGGAAAGGAAGAAGAGAGGAGAGGAGGACAAAGAGAAGTAGGGGACTGTGACTTCTCAAAGGCAGGGAATCTCAGGACTTTGAAGCCTAAACAGAAGTTTGGGAGTCGGGCGCTGAGCGATGAGAGATCAAACTGTAAGGTCCAGGGGAAAACGAGGAATCCTTGGAAGATGGGGAAGCTTCCCAGAGCTTCTGGCCCCAAGCCTATGACAGGCCTTACTGTGGGATCAGGAGCCTCCTTCCCCTCCTCCCTGCCCCCTACACCCTGCGCCTCTACACCCGCCCCCGACGGCGGTCATGGTATGACCCCAGGGTCGCTGGCCCGAGCTCATGATGACTCGGGGTATGGCAGACTTTCCTTGGCTTCACTGAAACCGTCCTTTCTTGCCTTAAAAAGCAATCAGGAATATACTTCATATGCCTTAAATTTCCCTTATCACAGATATGAGCAGATCACAGAAGCCTATTTGCATTTTTTATTCTTACTCACTGGGTTTTTTAAGGGGAGCCAAGACAGGGAAGAGGGAACACATTTCCTTGCTGGGATTTCACTTGGGATGTTCGTCTGGAGGGCCGAATAAAGGCCTGAAAATTGCCCACTGATTCCCCTTCACGGAGAGGATTCTGCCAGTGTTGGCCTTGGCCGGCTAGAACATCCCTCTGTAAAAAGAGGAGCGCTCCTCTTCCTGGCGGGGAGTACCTGCCAGCCAGGGCCTCTGTCTCCCAGGGCCACGACCGACCGCACACGCAGCAGTGCACAGCTGAGACAGGGTGGCAGCCGAAGGCTCTCCTGCTCCTTCAGAGGGCCAGGCCGGACCCCCATCGACGCCCACCGTGACATCTCTGTCTCGGCGTGCGGGCAGCAGCGAGGAGGACAGGATTCTAGAAGACTCAGAGACGCCTTCAGGGGATCCCCTAGGAAAACAGCTGCAAGGAATTGCAGAGGCCGTGCCGTCTGACTGCTGATTTTACAGATGAAAACTCCGAGCCCTGAGGGATTCAGTCCATGGTTCCCAAATGTAGGTCCCTGGGGACAGGAAACTCCCGACCCCCCCCCCCCCCCGCCCCGCTCCCCCGCCATTCCTCTCCCGGCCTTTCCACCTCCGCCCAGCTGCTCACACCCGGAGCTGGGGGTTGTCTTGGTGCAGCCGATTGCGCCCTGTTTCCCACCACATCTGCCCCCAACCCTCTCTGCTCTGCTCTCTGTGTAGGGGCTGACCCTGGAAGGACCCCAACAATGGGCACCCTGTGTGCTGGTTCCCAGCCAACAGGGCAGCAGGCCCGGGACACAAGAGCAAGGAGGGAGGTGGTGAGGTCAGTGAATTCATGGCCCAGCTCCCTGCCTGCAGGGGAGAGAGAGCCAGAATACCAGCCTGGCTTGACCCTCCCTGAAGGTTCCTGCTCCCTTCCAGGGTTTCGGTAATGTCCCCCTCTCCTCAGCCCTTCAGGCCTCCGGCAACAGCACCACCCCTGCCTGTGTAAATGGTCCCTCCTGAATTGTCCTAACGCGACACTGTTGTCTCCTGTTCTGACCCTGACTGGGGGGTAAGCCCTGACTCCTGCTACCACCGCCGCTCCACGTCCCTGTCCCCCCGCATCCCTCCCTCAGCCTCTCCGGCCTGGACAGTGGCAAAAGCATCCTGACCCGGCCCTGGCTTTCCTTCTGGCCCCATCCTCATCGGGATGTTTAGTTTTTTAAGGTGTTTAAGGGTGTTGAGTTTTTTAAGTTCTTTATATATTCTGGATACTAACCCCTTATCGGATATGTCATTTGCAAGTATCTTCTCCCATTCTGTAGGTTGCCTTTTTAGTTTTGTTGACTGTTTCTTTCGCTGTGCAGAGACTTTTCATTTTGATGAAGTCCCGAGAGTTTATTTGTGCTTTTGTTTCCCTTGCCTCAGGAGACACATCTAGAAAGAAGTTGCTACAGTCCCTGTCAAAGAAGTTACTGCCTGTGTTCTCTTCTAGGATTTTTAGGGTTTCAGGGCTCACATTTAGGTCTTTAATCCATTTTGAATTTATTTCTGTGTATGGAGCGGTCCAATTTCATTGTTTTGAACATTGCTGTCCAGTTTTCCCAAGTGTTGAATCACTGCATTATATGCCTAAAATTAAGATTACACTGTACATAAACTGGAATTTAAATAAAAACTCTAAAAAAGAAAAATCAAAGCTCCTAACCTGGCTCTTGAGAGGGCACCAGACCCAGGCTGCTCTTTGTAGCCTCCTCTTGGGCCCTGAGCTAGCTCTGGCAGCCACATGGGCCCCTCTGCCTTCCTCCTGCCCCTGCCCTTCCCAGTCCTGTACTGACCCCACAGGTGCTGGTCCCTCTGATCTCCCCCAAGCACACATGCTGTCTTTTCACTTCCTGAGTGAAGCCTTCCTTAGCAACACACCTGCTCCCTCCCATTTTTATTCTCTATCCCTGAGCTGTGCTTATTGCCATCGGAACACGTAACAAATTTGTAATTATACAATTTTTCTGTTTATTTTTTTAAATTACCATCTCCCCTGCTGGAATGCCGGTTCCACTATAAGCGGGACCCATGTCTATTTTGTAAACCCGTCCCTAACCGCCGTAGGGACTCAAGGTACACCTGCCAAGTGAATGACTAGGTATTAAAGTAGACAACTTTCCTTTCTCAGAAAGGATTGTTCTTCAATCTGAAATTGTGTCCTTCTTCCTTTGTTGGGGGGGTATTAATATTCTCCTTTCTTTTTTGAAATTATAATAAGAGTAAATGGTAGTTGTCAAAATTTTTAAACGGCCACCTCTGGCAGCTCTCCAAAATATTGTTGAAATGTTGAGTCTATGACAGATATCCCTTGATGAAGCAATGTTTCAGGGGTCACAGTGCGGAGCCCGGACGAGGGGAGCTGAGTAACAGAGCAGAGGTAGGCTCTGTGGTCAGACTGAGCTCAAGCCCCAGCTCTGCTGCTTGGTAGCTGTACAACTCCGAGCAAATGACTTAACCGCTGTGCCTCAGTTTCCTTGTCTATAAAATAAGGATAACAATAGATTCTACTTCAGGAGTTTTTGTGAGAACTAAATAAATCAATCCTTGTGAAGTTCTTAGAACAGTGTCCAGCACATATCTAATGCTGAGCAAATGTTACTGTTCTTACTACTGCTAACACTACCAAACCCAGGTCTCCTAAATCGCCACCCAGGACTCTTTGCCCTTTAAAATGTGATCTCCCAGCATCATCTCTGCATTACCTGGTCACACCCGAATGTCAGGCTGAAATTCAGCCCTTGAAAACTACCCTCCTCCGGCCAGCCACATTTTCTCATAGCAAGGCACCAAACCTGATAAAATGGATTCATTTTGGACAAAAATGTTTGAAAATATGTTCTTTCCTACTTCTTAACCGACTCTGATGAGAACAATGTCATTATAAGATGGTGCTGTGGAGCCTGGAAAATTCTGCAGGTCTAAGACTCTGCCGCCTGGGGCCAGAGCCTCTGCTCCATCCTCCCGAGGCACTAAACACCCTCACCCCAGCTTTGCTTTCCTTATCTGCAAAGTGGGAAGGTTGTATGCACCTCTCATTAACTTTGAGAAGTTAATTTGGTCCTAATGAGCCAAGTGCACACACAGCGCTAGCTCTTAAAGCTTCTTTTGTTTCTTTTTCGGTTAATAATATAATTCACTCAAGAGTCTGCCCTAACTTAGGTTTCCAGGCAGAATTCCCCCTTCCCGAAGCCTGCCAAACACCCAAGCCCCTGCCCTGAAGGCAGTGGGGTTAACACCTCAGGGACTCTGTGGGAGGGAACCCCTTCCTGGGGGCAGTCACGTGACCCCCAGGGCAGGTCACCCCTCAGGCTGCTCCTGAGGCAGGACAGTCTTTTGAAGTTGTGGTATTTCTGTTGGGCCTTGGACAAAGACACCGTTCTTCCTCACAGCCCTTCGTACCCTGACTCAAGCAATTATAACTGAACCCTCTTTCCCTTCAACAGAAAGCTGTCTGAAGATGCAGAAGTTGTATCTGTGAACGAATTCTAGCATTTTATTTGCAAAGCCAATTCCACTGCATTCCGCACTCTATCCCAGGCGTGTGTCGCTGTTCTGAGGCTAGAACCATTCTCCCCACACCAGCAATATCATACACCCACATCCCAAAAACACCCAAGGATAGGGGTCGTATGGCACATGGTCCATGTGAAAGGGGATTCATATTAAATAATACTATTAAGTAGATGTTAATAAGGCTAAGAATAAAAGATGGCGACATGTTTGCAGAAATTCCTTTTATCTTTCTGACGTTGTTCATTATCTAGAACCTAGAAACCAACTCAATGCATTTTCTGACCACAGAGTCAACGAAATTATCTGATTCCTAAACGAGTCCTGGAGTATATTTACAAATAAAATAGCCCCTGCTATAGAGAAAGGACGAAAGCATAAAATAAAGACAGGAAACAAAACTGGATTCAGAAATATTCCTGCATTTGAGATTTAAAGAAATATACATACATATATAATTTTACAGTTCCCACAAAGCCTAATTTCATTTGTAAAATGCACCAGGGAATCCTAGCAAGTTTCTGTGGAACCATCTAGCAAAGAGTGTTTTTTTAATTAATTGCACATCTAACAATCCACAAATATGAATTAAGCACCACGAGTTAGCTGGCACTGTGGAGGATTTAGGTCTCTGCACCCACAGAGCAGGCAATTTGTAGAACTTTCTCTAAGACACATGAAGACCATGACCCTACCTACCGATTTTAAGGACATTCTGTTCTGCAGGGGTTCATCTTCATTCTCTCCAAAAGTATGTCAGGGTCCTGCTGTGTTTCAGTGGAACCAAACCCCTAAGGCTCACAAAGCAATAATTTCACTGGAAAAAAAGGGGTGAGATTATCTCTGAACAATCACTTCATTAGCATAAATCTGGATGTGTGATATTTGGTCATTTTGTTTTAGTTTACAACCACTTTCGCAAATGATAAAATTTAAATTGATGTTGGGGAGAGGGTAGGAAAGGAAAACACCCCCCCACACACACACACACACACACACTCACACACCCACAGGATCCAAATTCACCAAGCAGAGGTAAAAGCAGAACTGGTCTAAGCTGAATACAAAAAAAAAAAAGACTCCCTGCCTTCCTCCCTTCCCTCCTTCCTTCCTGCCTTACCTTTCCTATTGCATCAACAAAGTCAAGAGCCCGCAGGAACACCTCACACTCACCTTGCCCCAAAGAGAAGGGGCAGTTTGTGAGAGAAAGCAAGGACGTAGCCCTCTCGAGCTTGGGAATGCCTCTTTCAGCACCTGCCCAATTTAAAAATTTTACTTCCTAGGTTACCCCAGATCTCTAATCCCCTCTTCCTGAAAATACCATGAGCTTCTTAACTGAAGTAAAACAAAACCCATTCTGTTTTGCCATGTTCTGGAGCACTGCAGAGCATGTCCGAGTCTCAGGATCACAGCATCTCAGGCAGACCTCCCCTAGTTCCCGGGACTTTGGCACACAGCCCCCTTCCTAGTCCCCCCAGCCCACCTCTACCTGTCCCGAGTCTGACAGACTCTACATACTCCAGACCCGGGGGTTACCGCACTATGAAACCTCTGCTTCTATTTCTTTTTCTACAGCTTGTATTTGAAGAACATCTGAAAGTTTTATTCATTTTCCAGAAATATTAGGGAAGTTTGTGGCCCAAGTAGTTCCTCGGTCAAGGTAAAAGGCAAAGCTAACTCCAGTGGTAAACTGTCACGGAGCCCTGATTATGCACCGGGTACTCTTTCAAATGCTTTGCACCAAACCCCAGCACGGCTCTACAATGTAGGTATTATCATTACCGCCATTGTACAGATAATGATAGTGAGGCCCAGAGAGACTAGTTAAACTTGCCTGGGGTCATTACATGAATAAGTGGTAGGGCTGGGGTTGGACCTCAGTTCTCGGACTCAGCGGAGCTGCTCCCCAGAAAGGGGACACTCTCCTCATGACAACAGAAGCTCTTCCGTGCCCTCTTCAATGCAGCACTCGCTCTGTGGACCCCCAGCAGGCCCTGCAGATACCCCACACGTGTACACACTGACTGAGCCCACATTTACTTGTCACCTTCAGGAAGAGCAAGGCTTGCAGGCGCGAGGAGAAGGGAGAGAGGAGACTTCTGCCCTTGAGAGATTCTATTTTAATTTCTTAAAAAAAAACCACAGAAGAGACCAAGCCCTGGATTTCAAGATCAGTTTTCAAGGTCTCCAGACATGAGGAAGTCATCTGAACGGGGAGGCATGACAGGAGTCTGACCTCTGTGCGGCCTCCTCACTCTCTCGGGGTTGCTGCTTCCGGGCTTGAGAGCTAACAGGAAAGTGGTGTCCCACGAGCCCAAACCTCCCTCATCTTGGACCAGCTAGCAGCACCAATAAGCTGGGGTTGTGAGACCAGGCGTCACATTCTCCAGCGCCAACACAGTGGCACTAACCTCATTTTATTGATAACCAAACTAAAGCATAAAGGGTCATTATTTCCGGAAGTTCTAATACAAAACTCAAGAGCTCACTTTGTTATCCTAGCCTAACTTCCTGGAAACATCGAATCACAAGACCCCACGATTTCAGTTCCTCAAACTCAAGCCCCTTTGCAGTAAGGAGCCAGCTGACAGGGAGAGGCTGATCCCTATGGAGGCGATGAAGACGCCAGGGGAGAGGGCAATGGCAGCTCGCGTGACATGTACTACGGGTCAGGGGCCGGGCAGAGGGCTCTGCACGTTCCGTCTTATCTAATCTCCACAACCGCCAGGAGAGGTGGGGGCCATCTCAACACCCACTTTAATGAAGAGGAATCAGGTGAGAGAGGCCAATTCCCCGGGTCAAGGCGTCCCCGTTGGGATCACGATATGAACCTGGCCAACCTGATTCCACAATTTCACATTCTTATCCAGTGCTTGATGGTCTCTTCTGACAAATCTTACAGAAAGTTCTGGAAACGGGGTGTGCTGATTACTCAGAATTTCTGGTAAATACATATGCAGTCATTTCCAAATCCTCATTTCAAAATTTTCCAAAATGTTCACAGTCCTCTTTCCTGTCTTAGTAAGTACACTAAACTAAATCTAAATCAAATGCGGCTTTTTCAATAGATACATTCAGAACTATCCCCTAGCTTTCTGCCATGACCATGGGGTCTGATTGTACAGTATTTTGGATATAGCTACAGGAATTGAGGATGACCGTACAAGCCCACTGTGTGCGTCTCTGTATACATATCATATATGAGGTATATGTAATATATTATATATAACATATATAAGATACATAATATATGTCTTTTTATAATTGATATTACAATTTACATCTTTTATATATTTTTATAATTTAAAATTCATATTATAAATATTTATTTTGTTATTTTTTTTAAAGATTTTATTTATTTATTTGACAGAGACAGTGAGAGTGGGGACACAAGCAGGGGGAGTGGGAGAGGGAGAAGCAGGCTTCCCACTGAGCAGGGAGCCGGATGTGGGGCTCGATCCTAGGACCCTGGAATCATGACCTGAGCCAAAGGCAGACACTTAATGACTGAGCCATCCAGGCGCCCCTCAATATTTATATTTTTAAAATTTATATTACATCTTATTTTTTTGTAATTTAATTCTTATTTTTTAATACCCCACTTTCAGAACATGCCCTGGTTAGGGGTATTTAAAAACAAGTGGGGTATTTAAAAATAAGAGCTATGAAAATTTATTATTTGTCTTTTCCTTGTAGAGCTTCAGTTAAATTACTTTGGTTGGCAGGTAGACATTTTACTGTAGGCACACTATACCAGTGACGGCCCACCCACGATGTATTTAGAGAGATGTGCTAAGAAACAGCAAGAGGAGCAAATGAAAACTTAAAAGCAATGAAACTGAGTACAGACACTAAAATGACTAGCCCCCTAATCCTAAGGGAAGTCCAGTTTCCCATAAGGGGCAGTCAATATATTTTTACCTTGTGGCTCAATGTTTTTGCAGACACATTAAATCATAAAAATCGAAGAAACCCTATCTCACCCCCAAACCACACAATATATTTTAAGGAATATGTCCCTTTTCTAAGAAACCGCTTGACTTGCAGGAAGTGGCAAAGTGACAGGTGTGTTCCCATGATCAGCCAAAGAAACCAAATAAACGTCCCACTGGGCAAACCTGTTTCTCTCAGATAAACAGCTGCCTGCTGCATTAAGGAGGAAAAAGGAACCAAAGGACTGTCCCTATGCTTGGCTGGCACTTCTGTTTTTCTGGTTAATCTGAAAAGGAGGATGGCAGCCCACACCTATACAGACACTACTCTGCGGGCCGGCCAACCCCAGGCCCTACGTGGGCTGGAGGTTTCTAAGCCCCAGCTCTGGACAGAGGCCTCGGCAGGTCTTCTGTCTTCTAGGTAGGCACAGAAAAGAGTGGCTGAACTGAGAGCTGCAGGAGAAGCACATTCCACATGAAAAAGAGATCATAGGCAATTGGCTGTATTAGGCAACAGCTAGGCTCGGGAGGGGGGGGGGGGGCGGGTGTCCATCTTGACTTGCTCCCAAGGCAGCCCATACCTTCCCTCTCACATCATTCCTTGCACTGTAAATAACCACCTGCCTGTCTGCATCCCCAGTCGACTGGGAGCCCCTAAAGTCAGGGACTAGCCAGCCTGGACACATCATGAGCACCCAACACAGGAGAACTGTTGTTGCTATGGTGTGTGCTCAAGAAATATCTGTTGAATGAATGGAATAGTGGGAGGAATGAAAGAATATGACTTTCACTTAGTAAAGCCTCTTGCTAAACGCTTGGCATTGGAGCTCAGTGGGTGGGCCAGGATCCACTCACTATATTACAGCTTTGGTTTATTGTGTTGTAAGCAGGGTTAAAAAGGCAAATTTTTTAAAATAGCAGAAAGGAGCAAGACTAAATTGCCTGCTGGACATTCCAGACTAAAATGAGGGACCATCTAGGAGAAGAGAGCCAGCTGGCTGTTTAGGGAGCATGAAGGTTAAAGCAAAGCCCTAATGGCCAGAGTTTGAGGGATACCATTCAAAGGGTCGCTGGAGCTCTGAGGACTCATAGACAGAGACTGGCTACAATGGGGCTGGATGGAAGCAGTGGGTCAGGCTGGACCAGCTCCTTGGAGGTCCTGGCAGTAAATATCCTCCAGGAAAACTGTGCCTTGCTGGGAAGGAGCTGTTGTGAAAATGACCGAGGCGGCAATCAGACCGCAGTGCTGTGAGCCAGGCTGTCCCTCCCCACCCACCCAGCTAAGGGGTCTCTCATGCCGCCTTTCTCCCAAGTGGCCGAGGAGTGAGAAGGAGAGGGCAATGACTGTTCGTGACCTCCTGCTATGGGCTACTTCATTCTGCCATAAAATGTGTATGACGTTGGTGACATCATTTACATGACACAAAACTGCAGCTGAGAGCTGGAACTCACCTACAGTCACACAACTGGGAACAAGGAGAACCAGAACTTATATTTGGGGCTACCTGTTGTGGGGCCAGAAGACCTAGAACTCTGGCCCCACAGGACCCAGCCTGCCCCGCTGTGCCTGTCCGAGGCGGCCTGGGGGGGGGGGGCGACGGGTGGCAGGGGGAGAGAAGCTGATAGCAAGTTGCTGTTGGCACGACTCGATCTTCTGAGAGCTTTGTGGGTTATTTCCCACAATTTACCGCCCGCTGGCTTCACCCTGCCTGTCCCCGACCTCTGTCCCGGAGCCACCTCCATTTGGAGGCATCTTGTCAGAGTCTCACCTTGCCCTGCTGGATGTTCATTTCACCTGCCTGCTTCAAGCTAGATCTCTCCTGACACCTCTGTTAGCCAAGCTCCAAACAAAGAATTCCCAGGCCAGTGTTCCCCAGAGGGTGGCCCCTGAGATGTTTGTGCCACCGGCAGATTCCGGGCCCCACCCCAGATCCACGGGGTCAGAATCTCTGGGGTGGTGTCCAGAAGCCTATAGTTGTTAAACAAGTTCCCTGCGTGATCATTATGCCAGCTAGTGTGGGATCTCCCAGGGAGACAGGGGCTCCCAAACCCCTCCCCATGAACACCTGCCATCCCCCCACCCAGCTCCAAAACTGCCATAGTCCATACTAAAGGTAGGAAATTTGGGAGGGGGTCCTTTAAAGAATTAAGAAAAAAAGTTAAGTGACCTATGATTTTATCAAGTAGACAGAAACACGGTTCACATTTTGGATTAATTCCTTCCAGTATTTTTCTATGAACATAGACATAGACGTGGGGTTTTTTTGTTTTTAAAAAATGGCATTAGACCAGACTGTTTAGAGGCCTGCTTCTCTCGCTCAGCTGAGCAGGAACCCATGCCACCCTGCCATCTGCAAGGACACACGGGCGTGCCTGCAGCACCATCGACGGCTGGTTCTCCGTGGTCATACTGACCACCACACGACTACGGGCGAGGGGTGCTGATGCAGAAGGGTGGGGAACTGAAATCGGGACACCAAGGGTTGGAAAACTTGTCTCTGCTGACACTACCCATCTCCTCACCCTCAGAGGGTTGCTCCCTAGAGGTGATCAATTCCAACCTGGTCAGATTTTTTAAATCCTAAAAGGTTAGTAATGGAAGAAATTGTAAAAGCGATCATGACCAGTGTCCTTACTTGTAAATGAGGAAACCAGAGTGGAGAGAGATTTAGCCTCTGCTGGAGTCTCATGGTGTTCCACGCCAGGCCCAGAGCCCTCGGGGTTTGCGGTCTGTGCCCAGACCCTGCTCACCAGCCCGTCCCCAAGTGGCCCACCATGTTTGACACAAGGTAGCAGCCGCATAGGGCAGGCCCAGGAGGGGCCCAGAGGCTCAGGACACAAGCTCCAAATTCCAGGGAACTCTCTCGCTATCATCACCAGCACAGCTCCTGGCCCAACAGCCAATTTTCAGACCCAGGGTATCTCAGTCTGGCTGTGGAGTTTTGTTGGGGAGTGTCCTGGTCCCGACCATCCAGTTCCAAAGGCATCGCTCCCCTACACTCACTACAGAGCAGTCCCTTTTATGGGGGAGACTTTGAAGCAGCTGAGAACTGTGTCCCAGCCACATAGCATTCAAGAATCCACTCTGGCCTTAACATCATTTAGACACAGCCCCCCTGAATCATAGCATGGGGGAAAGTCGTGAGCAGCAAGACTTGGCTGAAGAAAACGTACAAATTCTGCCTGCTAAAAAATTCCCTGGAGGGTTCCCACTCCTGTGAGCTGGGTTTCAGTTCCTGGCTCTCGGCTCCCCTTTCTGGCCTGGGGAGGGGGCCTCCCCTGCGGCTCCTCAACAGTCTGGGACACACTGCAAGTTCAGAGCAGGCCACTGGACTTGAGCAGATGGCTAGCAAACATGCATTCTGTCACTGATTTGTTCATGCACTTGTCCATTCTCTAAAAAAAAATATATATATATATTTATTTGAGAGAGAGCAGGGGGAGGGGTAGAGGGACAGGGAGAGAAAATCTCCAGCAGACTCTGTGCTGAGCATGGACCCCAACAAGGGTCTCGATCCCAGGACCCTGAGATCGTGACCTGAGCCGAAACCAAGAGTCGGGCACTCAACCGACTGAGCCACCCAGGCGCCTCTTATTCTTCCCATTTTTAAAGATGAAAATCCTGAGGTTCAGAGCGATGAACAGATGCAGGCTGACCATGAAACTAATGAAGAAAGTTTCAAGGCCTTTTGCATGGGTCCCTTTTGAGGCCCTAGCGACATATTTACAGAATTGGATAAATTTTTTTTTTTAATCAAAATCAAGTTATTTTAGTTGCAATTGGTTAGGAGCACTGTCTTCTTCCACTCCGACGTCTCCTCCTGTTGCATCTCCCTTCATGCCAAATGGACTTACAGTGGCTACAGGCATTTTGGGAGCCAGCTAAGAGGAAGCTGACTTGCAGATAAATTTAGTTTAGGTGTAGTGGGATCTCTGTGTGTGGCTCACAGTCACTTCCATCCAGAGGATGGTTATTGCCTACGGCCCCTCCCCCCCCCAACTATCCCCATGGCTTCCAGGAACATGCTTACCGCCCATTGGACCAACTCACTGTCATTGAGACTCAAAGGTGCAACACCTGGCCCCTCAGATATGTGGGCAAGGGAGGAAAAACAAGGACTGAAATACCCGGAGCCATGGGGTGCCTGGGTGGCTCAGTCGGTTAAGTGCCTGCCTTCGGCTCAGATCATGATCCTGGAGTCCTGGGGTCGAGCCTGGGAGCCCCATCCCCCGCACTGGGCTCCTTGCTCAGCAGGGAGCCTGCTCCTCCCTCTCCCTCTGCCCCTCTCCCCACTAGTGCTCTCTCTCTCTCTCTGCCTCTTGCTCACTCTCTCTCAAATAAATAAATACAATCTTAAGAAAGAAGGAAAGAAAGAAAGTAAGAAAGAAAAAAAAAATACCTGGAACCAGAAGCTAGTCTGTGAACATTTCTTCCCAGTCATGAGACATGTGGAATTGTAGGAGGGGCATTTAGTTCACAGTGATACCTACTCAAAAAGGGAAGTTTTCTCCTGTCAGAAATACATTTAATGAAACATTAAACATAGTCACACACACTCTTCCCCTTTTTGATGGGAATTACGCAAAATAGATTTTATCAACATTCCTGCATGGCAGGACCCAAACCTGTAGCCATACAACAAAAAGTGGATGTCTGTTTATGAAGTCATGTTTTATGCATTGGGACTACCAATAATAAAAAACAAATTTCATCAACCACACTAGGAGAAAAACTAAATGATCTTTTCAGTCTCCCTTTACAAAAATTACAAAGTCATTATCATATGAAGAGGTGATCAAAGAGTATTCAGCCAAAAGATGTTAAGGGAAAGAAGTATAGAGGTTTGGTAGGCAAATCATTCATAAAAACATTTGGTTGTTTTTCCGGATTTTGTAAAGTTTGTGATACACGTCAGGCTTTTAAAACTTATGTCGGATGTGATTTCTTTTCTCATTCTAAGTAAATTTTCACAATTGTACCTCATTTTGTATTTGTGATTTTATCTATTTTTTTCTCTTAAAGAGGTGCCCAAAATTTGCATAAGCTTCAAGCCCTACAAAAATCTCGATCCATCCCTGAAGGTGAAATCATCATCCATTCAGAAAGCAGCAGACCTCAGCCTGGAGGACTTGGTACCCTGAGTTTGGAATTCTCTGCAACTCGCCCCATTGTGCACCCAGACATTGGGCACTCTGGGCTGGACTGGAGAAGGGTGAAGGGTGATAAATCAGCCACAAGCTCTATCACGGCAGCCGATGCATTAGACTTCTCCCTCACCTTGGTAGGCAGGTAAGAGGCATTTTGAGGACCTGACACTGACAAAACTTGACTCTATGACAACCAAGTGCCCAGATTAAGGACAGATAATCCCACATTCCCACACAACACAACTGAACCTGATTTGATTCTTCCAGGTGCCATATTCCCTAGACTTGCACCGTCTAAAATGGCAGGTGCTCACCCTATGTGGCTATTTATATTTAATTTAAATGAAACAGAATTAAAAATGCACTTCCTTATTTGTACTAGCGACATTTCAAGTATGCAACAGCCTCATGTGGCTGGTGGTTACTGTACTGGACAGTACAGATACAGAATGTTTCCATCATCCCCAGAAGTTCCATTGTTCAGCTCAACTGGTTTAAATATTCGCTATTAAGACATAGCTAAGCTCTTCTTCCCAAGCAGAGGGCATTTTGGGGTAAATATGGCAGACATATGAGGAGAGGAGAAGAAGTAGCAGAAAGGAAGGCCTGTCCAGAAAGAAAAGCAAAGTGGAGCATCTTGGTTACAGAGAAGGGCCGAGGGAATGCCAGAGAGGAAGGAGAACCCAGGCTGGCTGGTGTGGGGAGCCTCAGAGAGAAAAAGTGCATTGTTAGACACATAAGCCAAGGAAATGATTCAAATCACACCCATGTGGGGCACCTGAGTGGCTCAGGCGGTTAGGCATCCGACTCTTGATTTCAGCTCAGGTCATGATCTCACGGTCCTGGGATTGAGCCCCGCCTCGGGCTCTGCATTCAGTATGGAGTCTGCTTGAAGATTCTCTCCCTCCCTCTGCCCCCCTCAAATAAATAAATAAATCTTTTCAAAAAAATCACACCTGAGAAAGAGTAAGAAGTAGAAATATTAGCTCCAGAACCACAATTATTTGTCTCTACACACACACACACACACACACACACACACACACACACACACACACACACACTCTAAAGAGCACTTTGCTGGGGAGCCTCAGTCATAGCTGTGCCCAGCAGGAATGTCTCCAGACACCAAGTACAGAGTCCCTGGCTGCACCTACCTCTCCCTCCACTGCCAGCCCACTCCCCGAAATACCACTGTCAAGTCCAGACCCTGCAGAGATATCAAGGGCAGCACCCCCTTCCTCCTGGGGCTGAAGGGACACCTTGCTTCACTGCTCCTGCTGGGCCTGACTTCTGGAATAAATCATGCACCCAGCCTCCCGTGTTCTGACATTCAAGGGCAGAGTGGGTACCCCTAGCTCCTTTCAGGGGCTGCCAAGAGCAACCATTCAGTGAGTTCTAGAGCAAGAAGGCCTGGCAGAGTGAGGGACCCACATTTCTCCTCCATCCTGGTGCCTGGGAGTGGAAAGGTGGGAAGCCCTACAGAAAGGAGGGCAATGAAGTATGCAACCTGCAGCTCTAGCACGGAGCTCCCAGGAGGAAGTAAGGACTCATGACAATGGGGACCCTGCTGACACAGCAGCTCCCGCCACGCTCATCACTCCCATGGGTCACCCTCGTAAGAACCCTGACCTGGGCTCACTAACAAAGTAACAGCCCTAGAAGAGATAAGTGACTTGCCCAGAGTTAACTGCTAATAATAACCCTGCCCCATCCATTCACCACCCCTCGAACAACTCCTAGGAGACAGCCTGCAAGGCGGGTAAAAGCCCGGGTTCTAGGGCAGCCTCCCTGGGTCTGAATCCTGGCTCTGTCCAATACTAGCTGTGTGCCTGGGCCATGTTACTCATGCCCTCCATGCTTCAGTTTCCTTGTCTGTAAAATGGGGATAACACCAGGACCCAAGGGTCCCTGGTGTGCATTAAATAAATTTATAGGTGTGAAGTACTCAGAACTGAGCCTGGGGTGTGGTAGGCATTCTGGGTTGGCTGCCCTATTCCAGGCACCGGGTCCATAAAGAAAGCTAAACACAGCCCCTGCCCTCAAGAACCATATAGCTAATGGAGAACAGACAAGTGTGTAAGTTGTAGGGTAATAGTGGGAGCTTGGGGTGCACAGGAGGGACCCTGAAGCCAGAAAGAGCCTCACTCCTGGGCAAAGTGACAACTTCCTTAAGTTCTGAAGAACCACAGGATAGGCACTGTTCTGGGCCCCTTTTTTAAAAAAATATTTATTTTTAGAGAGAGAAAGAGAGAGTGCGGGGAAGGGCAGAGGGAGAGAATCTCCGGCAGACTCCCTGCTGAGCTCAGAGCCCGACACGGGGCTCAATCTCACGACCCTGAGATCATGACCTGAGTCAAAATCAAGAGTCAAACGCTTAACTGACTGAGCCACCCAGGCGCCCCATTATGGGCCTTTTTACTAGAATTTCTCATTTATTCCTTGGCCATTTCACAAATGGGGAGCCTGAGGCTCAGAGAATTGAAGAAACAGCCCCCCCCTCCCCTGCCGTCCATCACCTAAGTGGTAAGTGACAGAGCCAAGATTCAAGCCCTCATGTGCCTGATTCCAGAATCCTGACTCCAGACTGGGCAAGGGGTGGGCTGGCCAGGCAACTGCCTGGGAGACAACCCTCTAAGAGGCTCTAGAGCAGCTCGGAGGCATGAGAAATGTGGGGCAGTTAACTCTGGTCTCTGTACATGGTTCCTTCCATAACCTGCAAAACATCCACGGGTCCTAGCTGGGCCCAAGAAGACAGTACCCTCACCTAGAAATAAATACTTGGCTCAGGCACCACTCGTGTTCCTCACCATATAATTATCAGATAATCTATAAAGAAGAGATCTGAAACATCAGTCTGCCTGGAAGGCCTACTGTTTCCCTACAGCCCCGCTCTCCCCACAGGGGAGCCCTGAAATGAGCAGGCCAGCCGGAGACGTGGGCTGACCTGTACACTTTCTAGACCCAGGGGCTCCAGGGTCCCCAGACTACCACTGCTATCTGATTGCACTGAAGCACTCAGCTGGAAGGACCACCTTGGCTTTAGACACAATCCGGTCCTTTGCCAGGGAACTTGTCTGCTGTCCGATCTATGTGTCCAAACTCGCTGGTCTTCCCCTTCAGCCCTGGGCTGACAGGGACAAGTATTCCAGCAAAGGGGCAGAATCACAGAGAACACCAAGGAAACAGGCAGACCATAGACTCAAAGCCCCAAACATATCTCCCAACCTTGGGTTTCACATTTATTTTTACTCTCAGAAGACAGTTTATATCCAAATGGAGGGATTCAGAGATTTAATTTAACTCTGCCAAAACACGCACTCATTTCCCCTCACTGTGCTTCCCAACCATAAAGCGGTGGCATCGGGGGAAACGGAAGGGAGGATGGCCTACATTACTGAGCTGAGGGCCAAGCTCATGGAGGGGTTGCCCTCTCCTGCTCTGGGTATCAATTCTACTTGGGTCCCCTGGACCAAGAGCTCCTGCAGGCTACCATCGCTGTGTCCCCAGCACAGTGCCTGGCTAGGATCCACAAATATTAGCTGAACAAATGAGGCTCCCTCCCGTGGGGGGTGGGGGGAGACTCCCACTCACTGCACTCTCCAGAAGTCCTTGGCAATCCCCTTCCTCTCTCTGTTCTGAGAATCCATTTGGGCTGCTTTAGAGCACAAGCTCACTTAGGAGGCAGCCCTCCAGAGATCAGGGGTTAACAGTGTTTACTGAGGAGCTGTCTTCCACAACAAACCCTACCAACCTGTCTTCCCGCGTCCTGATTTTATAGCTTGTAAAAAGCCACGGCCTTCCAAACAAAAGGGGGAGAGTCCAACTCACCAAAGAGAAGTGTCTGTGAGGGATGATGACGTGAATGGCACCTCCAGACCTGTCAGCGCTGGAGAACTGCCTGTTTCCCAGCCTCGATGGGACACGAGGGCAAATATCAACTTTCCACTGGACAGGAATACAGCATGTTAGGAAAAGAGCTTGTGCCAAAACAAAGGAAGAGCAAGATCTGGACCAGAACCAAATATCTGGGACACCCAAGCTGTGAGTACTGATTTAAAACTGCTAACCTACAAAAACGATCATTTGAATAGGAGCCGGTGTAGCTCTCTTTACGTTGGCCCAAACACTAGAGCTTTATCTTAAAAAAAAAAAAAAAAAAAAAAAAAAAACCTATCCCCACACCCCCCGCCCCCCCACACCCCACCCTACCCTCGCCCAGAGCAACAGGTGCTGCTAACTCAGTTTTCTGACAACCTGGTCAGACACCGAGTGGCCGGCCAGCATATTTCTTGCAAAGGGAGCTTAACTTAGCTCCGCTGGGCGCTCTGCTCACATCCCACGTCCCCCCATCACTGCCACAAGCTACACTTTGGGCAACTGAAAGCACGGAAAAGGCCTCAACGTGAACACAAGACCGGGAAATAGGCAAATGAGAGCGGGTACTTAGTGGGGTGGCATCCTGGCCCAGCAGCCGTGGGTATTAGTCCTCCTCCTGTCTGCTGACCCTTCTGCTCTGGGACCCTTCATGTTCCGCCTCCAGTGAAAGCCCCCAGCCGTGCTTCCAAGGAACACACACAGACACCAGCCCTGCCTGCCGCGGACAGAACCTCAAACCAGCCCCAGGCTGGGCCTCCCTTACGGGCTCCCTCCTGGACCTGTGGAAATCCTGCCTAGCCATAGGAAGAAAAGAAAACATGTCACAGCTGTGGCTGAGAAGCCGCCGGCCGGGGCCCAGATGCAGAGGCTTCTCGGCTACTGTGTGTGTAGACACCAGCCAACCGGGGGCCCCGCCTTCCCTGACCACTGGTCTATAAAGAAAAAAGGTGATACCGGGAAATTGGGCTTCTCACCTTAGAACTGAGAAATGAGCCTGTTGTTACTCCCTCCAGGTGGTAGCCCCTGTGGCTCAGTGGTTCTCGACCAGGAGCAGCTTTGCCCCCAGGGGACATTTAGTAATATCTGGAGACACTTGGGTTGTCACCACTGGAGCTGGGCTGGTGCTCCTGGCACCTAGTGAGCACAGGCCGGAGATGCTGCCGCACACCCTACAAAGCACAGGACGACCCCCACAACAAAGAATTATCGGACCCAAAATGTCAAGAGTGCTGAGGCTGAGAAACCTTGCTCCAGGGAGCACTGGGTTCAAATCCCAACCTGCTACCTACGAGCTCAGGGGCCTCGTACAAGTGACTTCGCTTCTCAGGGCCACACGTACCCTGTGTCTATTTAACAAAACTCACATAGCAGCTTCTAAGTGCCAGGCACTATGCAAAGCACTGTGCACATATGAACTCACTCAATTTTCTTAACCACGCTCTGCCCTAGTACTGTCCTCATCCCCATTGTATAGATGAGGAGACTGAGGTGCAGAAAAGTTAAGTAAATTGCCCAAGACCACCCAGCTAGTTAACAGAGGAACCAGGACTCATACCCAGTGAGCTGGAGCACCAACCTGCACTCCGACGTCACCTCATTCTTAGGGTTGCCTTCTAGGTTAAGATGTGCATCTATTAAATACCTAACTTAGTCCCTGATATAAAGGTGTACAGCAAATGTGGTTTCTCATCCTTCATTTGACGTTCACCCTATGTTGTTTGTATTAATCCTGAACACTGAACACTGAGGAGAAGAATGATGCCACTTGCTTTTTCTCTTTCCCTTCCGACACCCAGGAAATAGCAAACATTCAAATACTTCCATTCTCAAAACATGCGACAATACCAAAACGTTTGTTCAGAAATTGAAAATGAGCCCTAGCGAGGCTGGCATTAATCCACGCCAACACATGTTCCTCAATGTCATGGCTCAGTGAGGATGGTCACCACAGGGTCACTGAGAGTGACCTCCTAGACCTGACATTGATCTTTGTTGTAGCCCCTCTCCACAGCCACCCCCCGCCTCAGTCCTCTGCAAGTTGGCTTTGGAAGGTCTGAAGCGTGTCTATTTGGAAATAAATGGTAAATGTTGCTTGTATTTAACAGATCAGCAGACCTTCCTAAGCCATCTGAAAAACACTCTCAGAAGCACACTATAAGAGCACCCTGGCTGGGCATTTTGCAGAAGCAGAAACTAACACTGCACCAGCAACTCAGTACAAAAAGGAAAACCCACAGCAGGCTTTAGTGTGGTCAGGTCCGGAAGCGCAGCAAGTTAAGTAATTACCAAGCCAAACTTTGGAAAACTCCATACTTTTACTCCGGGGGACCATGCGATAGGTGTAGGGACCACAGCAATGGGGGTCTGTAGCAGGGGAGAGAGATTGGGCTCAACTCTGAAGACAACAGGAAGAGGGGGATTGATGGCCTAGGAGCAGAGTGGGATTCAGGGGGTGGGAAATTACCGAAAGGAAACCTCAGGGGCCGGGGGCATTCTGGCTAAACAGAGCTAGCAGGCCTCTTGCTGAAGGCAGGCCAGGGCGAGCAGCCTTCACCTGTGGAAGGTGGAGGACGAGGAACCCAACCAGATAGTAAGTGTTACAGAGATACAGAGGCTAGGGGATTCAGGTGAAACCAACTTAGCAGGGTTCTTGCCAAAACTGGACAAAGCAGAAAATAACACAGAGGCTTAAATGTTGAGGCCTAGTAGAAAAGAGCTTGGAAGAGCCTCACTAGAGTCTGGTCTTGGAGAGACTCTTGTTGGGCCCAACCTCCCGGACAGCATGTTTGTTGGTGAGGCCCAAACTTTTCAGGTGAGATGATTCCTTGAATGACCTACTTCTTCCGTGCTGGGGGGGCCTCAGGGCTGAGCTGTGTCTTCAGGTCAGCCTGCCCGCAGCTGTAAGGCCTCACACACACCCCCGCATGCTGGAGAGACACAGAAGACGGAAAGGTTTCCTCTCTAAGAATTCATGAAGGCAGGGGAGCCCAGAGCCCCAGCTAGGTGGGACTTTCTGAAAGCAACAACGTCTCTACAGGTAGGAAGAGAGACAGACAAAGCTTCCTTCCAGCTGAAGCAAACAGAGGCTTTATTTTCTCACAGGAGTGTTGTAAGAATTGATTGTTTGGGGGGAAATAACATAAAATCTAAGAGCTCTGGTTCCCAGGCTAGAAGACAGAGCAGATCTATTCATTCTGCAAGCATTAAAAACCCACTGCTTAATTAATACACCAACCACTCCACCGGCTCTTTGCAAGGAGGAAGCGCCATGCTCGCACTCCCATGGCTGGCATCCTTGCCATGGAGGCTCGGACCCGATGCTGAAGTCCAACTCATGGTGCCTGCATTGGTGGATGCTCCCTTCAAAGAGGCAATGCAAAAAAAAAAAAAAAAAACTGTTAAAAATCAAACATCTGCTGTGATGTCTCGAATTATATCAATATGTTCCTTTTTTTTCCCAAAGATTTTATTTATTTATTTGACAGAGAGACACAGCGAGAGCAGGAACACAAGCAGGGGAGTGGGAGAGGGAGAAGCAGGCTTCCGGCCGAGCAGGGAGCCCGATGTGGGACTCGATCCCAGGACCCTGAGATCATGACCTGAGCCAAAGGCAGACACTTAACGACTGAGCCACCCAGGTGCCCAATATGTTCCTTTTTTTAACAAGGTGTTATATCCAGGGAAAATAACCATTTACTGATTGTTAAAAAAAGAAAAGGCCCTTCCTCCACCAGGAAACTGCTTCAACCAGAAAGCTGGTTTCCTATTTGATGTGGTTTCCGTGTTGGTCAGGAGTATTTAGCACCCTCTGGTCTGTTTTGTGGACCCCACTGAAGAGTGGGGTGTCCCCCTAAAAATATCGATGTGGACACTGCTCCTGAGGACCTTCGTGTGGAGGGAAATGTTTGTCACATGCCTATTACACATTGTTTCCTCTGCCATGAGCTCAACATACACTGTAGAGTCTGATACTGAATGCGAATGGGCACAGTGATGATGGTATCACGGCCCTCAAATCATTAAGCCCTCAAAGGCTTTCTCAAGTCCGTTTCTACTATCATCCCATTCTTACAATGAGGAGACAGAGGCTCTGACAATAAGCTTCCCAAGTGTCACTTAAGTGGTGGGTCTAGGATTCAAATCCAGCCCGACTTTTCTCCAAATCTACCTCCTTGTCCCTGCACCATATGCTTGCAAGCCCCCGTCTTCTCCCCTATCCACAGGACCTTGGCATGCTGGCGAGGCCAGACCTTGTCCGGAACGTTTGGGGGTTAGGTCTGAATTCCAAAGCCCTTTCCTAAAGCAAATTTTTTGGAACCACAGGCCTCGTGAGGGCCACAAGGGAAAACAGAACCAGATCGAGAAGCCTGCTTTGCACCAGGCCAAACACAGCCACCTGCTTCGGGACCAACCGCCCACATGCAAGGCTTCCCCACCAGCAGTTCGAGATGTGCCTGGGCCAACTTGCCTTCTTTGGTCTCCTTAAAGTTTCCTAACCTTTAAAATGGGTCCAATAATGCCTGTCTTTTAGGGCTGCTATGAGGAGTTCATGTGATAAGCGTCCTAACAAACCTAACAAGCGCCTGGCACATGGTGGTCAGTAAGCCATGGTTCCTGCTACTATTTCTTGGTGACTCCAGGAGTTACTCCTAGACCCAGGGAAGAGGAGGAGCATAGTCCTCTCCTGTGTGAAAAAGTATCTCATCAATATTTTTTTAAACTTCTCGTGCATGATGAGAGTAAAAAGCAGACAGACTTTGCATTGGTTTTATAATTGCTTTTAAATCCTCTACAGGCAATGGACCCCCTTCTTGCCTGCACCTGTGTTAGACATCACCCGCTCCCTCCTCCCCACTCTGTGCCCCTTCCCTACCCCCTGCATGCCACAGCCTAGATCTCTTCCAAGTTTCCCAAAAGACAGGGAATAGAGAGACAGCGGTGGTCTCTCCCACCCCCCTACTCTCCCCTCCCCACCTCTATCCCCACAGCGATCACAACACTTCAGGGAAAAAGAAAGCAGCTCCTTCACAAACAAGGTGGGCCTGGCCACAGAGGGCCTCGATGAAATGCTTTCCAGGGAAAAGGAGATGCACATGCAAAGCTCATAACTGGGAAAGAACATGCTATTTAGGAAGGCTAGAGGAGGGGTGGCGGGCGAGCGGCAGAGAATGGGTGGGGAAGTGAACAGGCTGTGTTAAGAAGTTTCAGTTCTTTCATTCAGCAAGAAGCCTCTGACATGATCAGGGCCAGTGCAAAGAACACCCTGGAAGGGTCAAGGCAGGTGTAGGGGAGCAGCACCTGGACAAGAGAAGTCGAAGTCAGAATGGACGAGTGGGTGCGCTCAAACCCATGTCCTTAGGAAGAGGAATCGATGGCCCTTGGTGACTGATGCTTCGATGTGACAGGTGGTGGGAAGGAGAGAGGGTGAAGTCTGTTTTCTGGCTTAAGCGCCTGAGGGGAGAGGGGTGCCTCTTACTGAGACAGGGGATGTCCGAAGAGGAGAGACTCAAAGGCAAAAGGCCGGGGGGGTGGGGGGCGGGTGAGCAGATACTGAGCCAAGCTGTACATGTGCTGAGTCAGCCCAGTAGAGAAGTTGAGAAGATGGCTGGACTGAAAGTCAGGTGTTCCAAAGGGTGGTCCAGACGGGATGCGTGGAAACAGACACCAGGGAGGTGAAGTGTTCCCCCAGGGAAGCGGCCACAGGAAGAAGAGAGTTCTGGGGCACTCCCACTCTTAACGACCAAGCAGGGGGGTGGAGGAAGTGGCAAAGGTGGCCAGGCAGAAGCAGCCAGAAAAGGAGGAAGAACATCAGCAGAGGGTGGTGCTTCTGAGGCCAAGGGAAGAAAAAAAGATTTAGAGTTTTAATTAAACTTAATAAAATGCTGCTTGGAGGGCAAGAAAAATGCAGTCTGAACGATATCACTGACACTGCCAGATACGCAGGTCACAGGTGTTCCCGCTAGGAGCAGGTGCAGTTGGGGACCAGCATGCAAGGCCTGAAGAGCGAGCAGGAGGTAAGATGTGCACTGACAGCTCACTGGCTGCCCCCAAAGCCTGTCCTCTGTCACATCAATTAGTATATCTCCTGCACAGCCTGCAGCTCAACACAGGATCACCCTGCTTATCCATTTGTTTACTTTTTTACGATCTTCTTCCCTCCCTGGAAAGGGAAGGTCTGTCAGGGTAAGCACACCGCGCAGCCCATACTTAGAAGAATGCTTGGCACAGAATAAAGACTCAAGAAATACTTGGGGAATACTGGACAAATGAGACAGAATCAGAGAGTAGATGCGAGTTTGGTTCATAAGCAGGGAGACAGGGGGCTGGAAAGGGGGTGGGCTGCCAGCAGAAGCCATTGATGGGGACGTGCCAGTGGTGAGAAGAACAGAGGTGGGTGGGTCCCCGAGAAGGCAGAGAGTTAGGGCAGGTGCAAGACACTGACAGAAAAGTTTAAGAGAGAGACTGGAGGGGTATTTTCTGGTTTAAATGACATCCAACCCAGCAATCCAAGACTTAGGGCATGCGCCCCCACAGCAAGCCCTGAGACAAGGCTCCCTTGTCTCCCTTCATCAAAGAAATGTCCCCAGGAAGTGGGTGAGGGAGTGGGGAGAGCCCACGGAGAAGGGGAGGAGCCAGGCTGGGGTCTGACCTCAGGTGAAGTCCCAGCCTCAGCCTGATCCCAGGAGACATCTGGAGTCTAAATCGTACCTCCTCCAGAGTTTGGCATCTCCTCCCCAGGGCAAGGCAGCTGAGCTTTCATCTTCCCGCACCAGTTAGTTCATAATGGCCACCGATACTCCAGCTCGCTTGGCAAGAGGACAATACTCGGAAGAAGGTGACCGGGGCAAAAGCCACAGAAGCTGCAGGGGATGGAGGGGTGCACAGAACCCATCAAAGTGAGCCAAGGGTGTCTGGGCAGAGTGCCAACAATGTTTGCTACTAAATTGGGACAGAGTTTTGTGTGGATTACCCTGGAAGGGCCCACCATACAAATAACTCCATTCCTGGGGCCTGGATGGCCCAGGGATAGTTACCATTTAGAATCATTTTTGTTCTAGAAAAGAACCCTTCCAGGGCGATCTGCTCTGGAAGTGTGCAGAAGAAATGCTCCTCGTGGAAAACTCTAAGGGTGTGAGTTTAGTGCTGTAGCCAACACTGAATGCGATGTGCGGCTCTGAAAAGGGACGTTGAGCATTTGGAAACACTCACAAGTGAAGAAGTAGAAAATGGAGTAACCTGGGGTGCCTGGGTGGCTCAGATGGTTAAGTAAGTGTCTGCCTTCGGCTCCAGTCATGATCCCAGGGTCCTGGGATCGAGTCCCGCATTGGGCTCCCTGCTCAGTGGGAAGCCTGCTTCTCCCTTTGCCTCTCTCTCTCTCTCTCTCTCTCTCTCTCTCTCTCTCTGTCTCTTATGAATAAATAAAAAAAAAAAATCTTAAGAAAAAAAGGAAAATGGAGTAACCTGCATTACTCCTGGAACATGCTTATGATGATCACAGCCTTGTGATATGTCAGACTCCTCAGAAATGAAATCAATTGAAATAAAATAGAATCCATCAACCAGTGAATATTTCCTGAATATCTGCTATGAATCCAGCTCTGTGCCAGACATGGTGAGAGGGAGAGACGCCTCCTGTGCTCGAAGTTAATCTATCACCAGGCGACAGTCCTAAAACAATGAAAACACAAGGCAAAGCTAGGATCCCAGGGAGGCAGTTTAGTTTGATGGGTTAACAGTGAGCCCCAGACTCCGACCACCTGGGATGGTGCCCATTTCTGCCACTGGACTCTCTGTGCTCCACATTCCCTGCCTGAAAAATGCAGTAATCATAGCACCTACTGCACAGGATTCCTATGGGGATAAAAGGGGGTCATTTGGGTCAGGCCCTTAGAGCAGGGCCTAGTACATACAGTAAGCGCTCGGTTCCTGGGAGTCCCACTGCCGCAGGTATTATTGGAGGCGAGGGATGGAAAAAATCACTACTTACTTGACTTGTCTCCCATCCTGCTCTGCTCAGGAAGGACCAAGACCTCATGCCTAGCTATGGGGTCACACTAGAAAAGAAAATCAAGAAAATCCCCCCTTGTTTTCTTGGACCCAGATGTGACCAACCTAGGCGTGGACCAAGAGTTGCAGGCGGATGGTGCGTTCCTCTCCCGAGTGGGCCAGGAACCAAGGCCAGCAACTTTCTGTCCTGAAAGCCTTTCAGACTCAGAGCACGCATGTGCTCAGACTCTAAAGAGTGTTGGGTCAGCACGGAAGCACTAGGAAAGCCATCAGCATCCTTGTGTCCCTACTGATCATTTCCTGCCCGGCACCAGGAGAAGCTGCTGACACCTTTCTGATCAGCACACAGAATGGGGCGCCCAGTCCCAAGCAACACAGTCACACAGGCCTGAGCTCCTATCCTGCACCTCCACTCATAGATGTATGACCTCAAGCGTGACTTTGTGACTTTGACCTCTGAAGGCTCAATTCCCTTGTCTCTAAAACAGTACCTGGCCTTGGCTGTACATTAAAATCACTGGGCTCCAGAGTGTTTAAAAGTCCAGCTGCCCAGGATTCACCCCAGACTAATAAAATCAGAACACCCCAAGATGGAAATCACTGCTATAAGGGCAGATGGCCATCATCTTCCAATTCACCAGCGTGCATTAATGGAGATGAACACCATGCTTTACCCAGAGTGCCCCATAAAAGGTGCTTACTACACTGTATTGCTCAGAGCTCCCAGACTCCAGAAACACTACCCACAGACCCACAGAAGACCGTGCTTTGGAAGCATTATTCTCACTTTGGCAAATATCAAACACCAATCCCACATTCTGATTTCTCTAGTTCTTTTGATCACTCTGGCCCGGACTCATCTCATTCTTGGAGAGAAAAAGGGCAGACCCACAAAGTGTTTCCTGGAACGTAGGCCTGTTAGGCTAAGTCCTCGTTTCCAATTATGTACTCAGTGGACCTCATATCCCTCACCCTAAGAAGAGAGTCACCACTCAAAGAGAGCTTCAGTTCCTGGCCTGCAGAGGTGACAGGGTCAGGGATGGACATCCACACCCCTGGCTACTATCAGGGTCCTGACAATTACATCCTTGATAGAACTATAGGAAAATACACCTGGGCCTGCACCCCCTTTGATCTCTGATCAATATAGGGCTTCAAGCCCTGTGATACATGAGGATTCATGCAAACCAGGGTATGAGGATCTCAAAGTGTGGGAGGGGCCTTTCCAGGCCTTGCTGCCTACGTGGTTGATGTGCATGGACCCAGGACTGAGGGAAGGAACTGGGACAAAGCAAACAAGTAGGATTCCCTTGCAACTTGTAGTTATGTTTTTCAAAGCATAATGAACACTCAAGAGAACCAAAACAGAACTTTAATTCAAGAATTAAATGGAAGCAGCTAGAGCCCCAGCTAGAAGAGCTGATAGATGACAAGGGGGAAAGAAAGTGCCGTCCACCCCGTGTGAAGGCAGTGCTTGTTATCCAATGGGAACTCGGACGCTGGGGTGTCCGGCAACAGAGCAGTTGATGGGAACTGCTCTGGTCCCATCATGAGCTGCTAAGAAGAGATCCCACCATGTGTGTTCCAGACCCTGATATTTCTATTCATCGAGTTATTCAACAGCATAGTCTTTATTATGGGTCAAGCATATCTATCTATCTATCTATCAATATTTCACAGTGCCATTCAGTAGGTACTCTTATTATACCCACTCTGCAGACAAAGAAACTGAGTTAAGGAGCTTGTCCAGAGTCCCACAGTCAGAATGTGCTGGAGTTGGAACGGGAACTCTGGCAGTCTGGCTCCAAGGCCCGTGCTCTCAATCCCTGTGCCTTACTGTTCCTAGTCTAGTGAGGGTATCAAGCAGGTAGACAATCAGAACACAGTGTCTGAGGGATGCACGAGGGGCTGGCACAGTGGGTGGTGTCCAAATCTCTTTACTATTTCCTGCTCATTCATAAGAAGGGAAATAGAAGGGGCCACCTGGCGACAGGCTGATGGGCGCACGGACAGATAAAGCGGGCATTCCAGTTTCTGGAGAGACAAATAAGGAAAGAAGCTTGACTAAGTATTTATCCAAGAGAAATGAAAAAAATATGTACACACAAAAGCCTGTCTGTGAATGTGCATGGCAGCTTTATTTACAGTAGCCCCAAAACAGAAAACAACCCAAATGTCTCTCAGCGGGTGAGGGGATAAAGAAATGGCAGCACCTCCGCATGCGGGAGTGTGACAGGGCCATGCAGGAATGAGCTGCTGATGCACACAACAGGAATGAGTCTCGGAAGCGCTGTCCTGAGTGAAAGAAGTCAGGAGCCATGAAAGCACCTGTTGTAAGATTCCAACTCTCTGGAGTTCTAGAAACGGCAGAACTCTAGTTTCAGAAACCCAAGTGGTGGTTGCAAAGGGAAGAGGGTGGGAGGGAAGAACGGACAGCAAACAGGCACAAGGGCACTTCTAGGGGATGATGGAGATGTCCTGTATCTTGACTGTGGTGTGGCTGGAGATGTTTGTCAAAACTCATTGAATTGTATACATAAAAGTGTGGATTTTATTATATGTACATTATGCTCAATTTCAAGAGGAGACTTGACGTCATCCAGTCCCCCCTGAGACGATCTGGGTTCCAGAATGAGAGTTACATATGTTATGCTTCTTTTGCTTATTTCCTTTTTTTTTTCCTTTTCTTTCTCTCCCTCTTTCCTTCCTTCCCCCTTCCTTCTTCCCTCCCCTCCTCCTTCCCTCCTTCCTTGCTTCTCTTCTCCCTCCCTCTCTCTTCCCTCCCTCCCTCTCCCCTTTCCTCTCTCTCCTGAAAGCCTACTCTCTCCCTGTCCATGCCAAGCTAGTGGCAGGCCCCCGAGCCCCAAGCATTTCCAGCACTGCCGTTACAAATTAGTGGAAATGATCAGACATCCAGGGAGACCGACTCTCAGCCTACTTCAGAGGGGCAGCTGTTCAGCAAAACTGGCCAGTGACCCACAGAGAAGGCTGGTGAGCCCACGAGGCTCTCTCATTGGGCTCCTCTGTGGCTTCTGCCTCCCAGATAGAAAGTATTCATATATTAGATGAAAAAGAGGAAACACCTTTCCAAGAATTACTTGGCTGTGGGAGGAAGGACGGTCATTTGTCTCTGTCCAGGAAAAATACCATTCACCCTTGAATTGTTCTCTCTAAAACCTTTGGCAATGGAGTTAAGGGTGAGGGGATGCAGCAGGGGAGAAAAGGAGGTAGACAGAACAGGGAAAGCAAATGCTTTCTGGTGTACTGCTCTGGGGTAGTGGCAAGAGGAGCCCCTAGCATCTTAAACCCTGGAAAGGATGGAGGGAGAGAAGAAAGCCTTCACCCAACCAGTTTCTGCCAGGCTCCCTAATGCCAGGGGCAGCCCTGCCCTAGCTGGATGAGAGGTGAACACAGAAGTTAACAGGGCAGGCAGGCAGCAGGAATGGGAACAGAAGAAGAGACTGGCATGGTTCCCTTCGGTGGGTCTGCAGGGGGCCCATGGCAGCCAGAACGTCCATCTGCTATGCCCCACCATTAGTAGGCTCACAGGAAGGGAAGGGGACAATGACAATCCAACAGCCCCTCGCTCAGAAATACATCAGGAAGTGAGCAGCAGGGCCCACCTGCCCAGGAGTAAACCACATGAGAGTAACCAGTCAGGGCTCTCTTAGACAGATCCCTCCTTAGCAACAGAGAGTTATAAAGTCTCTCAGCCAAAAAGAATGCAAGTTGAGTTCAGCCAAGCGCAACCCAGCCACATGGGCAGTGGGAGGGTCTGGGGATGTCGGCTGTCTCCAAGTCCAGCTTTGCTGGGAGTCGAGACAGCCAGTCTTAGAGAACTGGAGGCTTGCACTTCTTTCTTCACCCCCCCGCCCCCACAAAAGAGAGTTGGTCCCCAGGTGGGAAGGCCTATCATTCAATAACAAACTAAGAATGAAGAGATAAGGGTAGCATGAAGGTGGGACTCTGGCCCAACACAGTTCGGCGGGGCAGGGGGCGGGGGACAACAACAACCCCCCCTAGCTATCCAGAAGAGGAAAGGTAGCAATTCTGAGCATTTAGCCTTTAGTGAGCGGAAAAGCAAAGAGACCATCTCTAATCCTAATTAATTCTTATTCCAGGTCTGGAAAAAAGCTGCATCCAGAAGAAATGCCCTGTCAAAACAGGACAGTCAATGTGTGGAACTGAAAATCAGCTAAAAATCCATCAGTTCTCCCACGTTACCAAGAAAGAAGAATTAATCCCCTAACTGTGGATGAACTTCTCCATTTAAAAGCTAAACTGTTACTACTCAATGTCACTCATTTCTATTCTGGTAAGACTCTTCTTGACAGGTTTAAAACATCCATACTCCATCCACTAGCACCAGTTAGTCTTCTCTCTTAGCCTGGAAGAAACCTGTGCAAGGTACATTACTAAGAACAAGCCATCATATCCACTGAATGAATCATGGAATAGACTGACCATTGAAATAAATGTGTATAAATTCATCTATGCTGTCAATAGACTCAGCATAGTCTTTCATGTTTAACAAGTGTTAAGGTTTATTAGGTGGTGTATTAAAGAAAACTCTACAGAGTTTCTCTACAGAGAAAACGCTGTAGACTTTTACTTACAAACCCTGTGGACTAGATATGTAGGCAACTCTACTGAACACAACAAAGAAAACTGGATACTATAGAGAAATATCTTTTTGAATGACTAATGAGCTGGGAAGTTTATAAGATACATTTAGCAAGTGAAAAGTAAGTAAAAGCTGGAACCCAGAATGGGAGCCAAGCCCTAAAGCCAGTTTGAGGATCTCTGCCAAACAAAGTGACCTTGAGTTTCATCTTTTGTGGCCTAAGGAGATAGGCCGAGAATTTCCCATAAGTGATAAATGATACTCTCACATGGATCCTGGGAGTCTAATGAGCACCAGGTTTAAGAAATTAAAAGAAATATGCACTCAGGTGCATCTTTGTGAAGATGTAGAACACCAAAGACAAAAAAAACAAACATTAAAAGTAGTCAGAGAAAAAAGAAAGATTATTCTCAAAGGAAACATAAGACTGACAGTAGATTTCAAAGATGATGGTGGAAAACAGAAGGTGTTTGAGTAATAATTTCATTGTATTGGAGAGAAAATAACTGCAAACCTAGAATTCTACCCCAAAAAGATAGCTCTCAAAAACAAGGGAGAAGTTATTGTATTTTCAAGCAAAGAAAAACAGAGAACTTGTCACCAGCAGACCCTCAAATAAGAAAATTCTTAAAAAATGTACTTCAGGGTGCCTGGGTGGCTCAGTTGGTTAAGCGACTGCCTTAGGCTCAGGTCATGATCCTGGAGTCCCGGGATCGAGTCCCACATTGGGCTCCCTGCTCAGCAGGGAGTCTGCTTCTCCCTCTGACCCTCTTCCCTCTTGTGCTCTCTATCTCTCATTCTCTCTCTCTCTCAAATAAATAAAATCTTTAAAAAAAATGTACTTCAGACTCCCTCAGATAATATTAAACAAAGCAAAATTGGTAGAGCTCTATTAACATTAGTCAGAATAAACTTTAAAGTCTTAAAGACTTAAAGAATCACTAGAGAAACAAATGCCACTCCATTATTAAAGCTCCAATTCACCAGAAAGATAAAACAATTCTAAACTTGTAGGTACATATTAACAAAGGCCCAAAATACATAAAACAAAAAACAGGCAGGACCATAAGGGGAAAGAAAAATCCACAATCATAGTGGGAGATTGTAATGCACTTCTCTCAATGACTGATCAGGCAGACAAAAATCAGTGATTGACAGAAAAGATTTGAACAACATAGTTAAGAAGTTTTATCCAAAAGAGTTATACAGAACTATATCTAACAATGACAGAATCCATGCAACATTGTGAAAAGTGACCACATACTAAGCCTCACACAATAAGACTCAACAAATGTAAATACAAAAGGTTGAATAAAATTTACAAACAACATTTACCAACCATGATACTATTAAGCTAGAAATCATTATCGAAAAGTTTACAACAGGGCACCTGGGTGGCTCAGTCAGTTAGGCGTCTGCCTTTGGCTCGGGTCATGATCCTGGGGTTCCAGGATCGAGGCCTGTGTCAGGCTCCCTGCTCAGAGGGTAGTCTGTTTCTCCCTCTGCCCCTCACCCTGCTCTCATGCTCTCTCTCTCTCTCAAATAAATAAATAAAATCTTAAAAAAAAAAGGTAACAACAAAGGAAAACAAAGAGAGGTCAGGACATGAAGAAACACAGGTACACATAACTTATGAGTCAAAGAATAAATAACAGTAGAAATCATAAAATACTTAGAACCAAATGACACAAACATATTACATATCAAAAAATGTGTCATGAAGTTCGAATGGAAATACATAACCTATAATGTTCATAACAGGAAAAAAGTCAAACATTCAACTTAGGAGGTTCAGAAAGAACAACAGACCAAACCTAAATAAGTTAGAACAGAGAAAATAATAAAAATTAGTATAGAAATTAATTAACTAGAAAACAAAATAAATGATAGAGAGGATCACAAAGTCAACAACTGATTCTTTAAATGATTAATAAGATAGACAAAATTCTGAAAAGGGTATTCAACAAAAAAATATAGAGGGCACAAGAGTATTGTAAGTGAAAAGGGAATACATCACCATAGGATAAAAAAGCATATTATAAATAACTCTAGGGTAAAAATTTTGAAAACTCAGACAAATGGATAAATTCCTAAAAAAAAAAATCTAACTTACAAAATCAATTCCAGAAAAAGAAAATTAAAACCTGAAAATAGACCAATAAATATTGAAGAAACTGAATCAGAGGTTAAAAATCTCCAGGGAAGAAAGCATCCCAGTCCTACATAACTCTTTTTGAGGAGCGATAAAGAGAAAACATTCTACAGCTCACTTCACAAGTCTAGCAGAACTGGATACAAAAGCCTGACAAGGATAATATGACAAATGAAAATCACAGTCTAATACACTCATGAATGAACATCCATAGTTGCACAACTTCTAAACAAAATAACAGTAAAACAAATCTAGCCATATACAACAAAATGAATCCACCATGACCAAGTCAAGTTTATTCTAGGAAAACAAGATTAATTTTACATTGGAAAATAGTTGACGAGACATTAACAAAGTAAAGGAAGAAAAAAGTACATAAATTCACTCCAAAAATGCAGAGAAAGTATTTTATAAAGTTCTATTTATGATTTAAAAAAAATACTTTGCAAACTACTGAAGAATGGTAGTTCCTTATCCTGATAAAGAATATCAAATCCATAGAGAACATCATTCTCAAGGGAAAATACTAACCATGAAAGGCAAAATTAAAACCTTTAAAAAGGCAATACAAGAGACTATTTTATAACTTTGCCATAGGGAAAGACATCATTAAAAAGAGACCAAAAGTTCAGTGATAAAAGAAAGATTGATAAAATTTTATTACATTAAAATTCAGAATTTCTGCCACTCTAAAAATACTAAAAAAGGTCCAGAAATATTTCACAATTTAGGAGAAGGTATTTCCAACACTAAGAAATAGTGTCCAGCATACATAAATAACTTCTACAAATAAATGAGAAAAATACAAACTACCCAATTTTTAAATAAATGGACAAGAGACTTGAAAAGGCACTTCACACTCTCTCTTTCTCTCTCTCACACACACACACACACACACACACACACGCACGCAACCAAAAAGGTCAACAAGCATATGAAGAGATGCTGAAACTCTTGAGTAATCAAATGTATACAAATTAAAAGCAGATATGATACTATTATACACCCACAAGACTGGCAAACATTTCTGACACTATCCAACAAAACATAAAATACTAGCAAGGACATAGAGCAAAAGGAACAATTATACACTGCAGCTGGGTATAGAAACTGGTCAAACACAGTAGAGATTAGTTTTTTTACTGAAGTAAAATTCACATAACATAATAGAAATTAATTTTGAACTAGTCTAGTAGCACTAAAGAGGCCCACAGTCTATGACCAGTAATTCTATCCCTCCGTATATTCCCTAAGTAAACTCACATACGTGTTCACCAGGGGGGGCCTGAACAAGAATATTCACAGTGGCATTATTTAAAATAGCAAAAAAAAAAAGTGGGAGTAACTTCAGTGTTTGTTAATAATAGGATATGTAAACCACAATAAATTCATTCAGTGGAATATTACAGTTCAACAAAGTGAAAAAATTTCAACTAATACACTCAACAACATGAACAAATCCAGGGATGAGACATTTGACGACTAGTCGAGCCATAGTCAGTCAGAGGGGATCCCAGACACTGTGTGGGAGCTGGGTCCCAGGACGCCCAGCTGGGCCAGGTGTGATTCCCTTCAGGAAGGTGAAGGGGCTTGAGGAGGTCTCACGAGGGCACTCGGGGTGGGGCGGCGGGTTGCGGACGGTTGGTCAGGTAATCAATTTACGACCAACAGATAGGGAAATATTCCATTAGTGCGCCAACCAGTGCAGCAGAGGTGGTCTGCATGCGCTAACTATGAACACAAGAACACGGGAGTACTAACGGTATAATTCCATTTAGATAAAGTTCACAGACATACACAACTAGAGATACTGTTTAGAGATACAAAACATAAGGGGGTAAGACAATTAAAAAAAAAAAAAAAAAGTATGGGGAAAAGAAAGAGAAATATCCAGAAAATGGTTATCCCAAAAGGAAAGAGATGGGACAGAACGGATCAGGGTACCATTCTTCAAAGGTGAGAGTAACATTTCTTGTAAGTTGACTGCTAAGTACCTTTACACTTTATATACAGTTTATAGGTGTTCTTTTGAATCTAGTAGCTATTTTAGCAATGCTACTTAAAAAGAAGTTCATGGAGAAAAATTTAATAAGACACTCCTATAACAAATTGCTGTGGTTCCTGCCCCATCTTTTCTAGTTGCTTGGCAAAGATGATCTCCTCAGTTGTAACTGATGGAGCTCTTAAACTCACTTAAAATCCTAAAAGCTTCCACCCAAATCACTCCAGAAACATCCTTGCAAGAACCTCTCCAGTAAGATGCAAAAAGGCCCAGCCTCCAGAATACATTCACTCTCTTTTATTTAATATAATCATAATCACAATGCTGGGGTGTTTTGTTTTGTTTTGTTTTGTTTTTTAATCTCCTGGAATCTCTTGAAATTCTGAAATCTTTAAAATGAGGGCATGGAGCAAATGACTCCATCCTGTCTCTCTTGCCTAGATTTCAGTGGTGATGCTCTCATTTTAAAGTCCTTTACCTTATGCCTCAGCTGTGTGATGCCCCAATTCTCTTCATCGAGATTTGCTGACAGTCAGGGGAAGATTCTAAGAGCATGTTAAGTATACATTGAGGGCCGGGAAGTGCAGGAAGTTTGGGAGGTTGCACGCATGTGGTTTGTTAGCAACTCCAGCCATGCCTGGCGTTTATAGCTTCAACAGTTACTTTTTCAGCTATTGGTGAACAACCCCTCATGACAAAATTTCTTCTCCTGAAGTATTAAGTGTTAACACTGCATCGCAAAGCTACAGGGCAAGATCAAGTCTCTCAGCTAGAGAGGGAGCCTTGTCAAAGCTCCCCGCCAGGAAAACAGAAACTCTCTGCAAGTGAGACAAACTTTATTTGAGTGCCCGTTGAAAAGGCAAGTAATCAGTGGCCTGGGAAGAATCCTGGGAATCTCTTCTCTCTGGCCAGAAACCTGATTCAGAAGGAAGCCAAGGGCCTGTGCAAATATTTCTGCGTTTGCAAATGTGGGGATCTGCCAAAAGGTTGAGATCGGGCCATAGACAACGTCAGGGTCTGCTGGGTTGACTCTGGATTGAAGAGGTTTTCAGAATTCTTCTCCTTTTAAAATTCAATCAGTTCCTCTTTATCAGGGATCCTCTAATCTTAAGACAGCTTCAGCCTCTCACGCCAAGCCTGAGAGTCCCATGAATGGCTGAAGAGACTCACCTTGGTGACAGAGGCTCAGCAGAGCATGTCTTGCACTTATAACACTACTTTTATTTTTCTTCATCACTATTATTTGCTTAACAGTCACGCACACATTACTCGTTTTTTCAAAAGTTGGCCCTGAACCCCAATTCAAGGACCCATGTACGTTCAGAGAGTTCCCAAGATTCCTGAGACAAACTTCCCTGTGCTTCTCCCTGGCTTCACTGCCCAAATCTGAGGGGCATGTTTTTCAGTTCATCTCCACTGCACATCTCTGTAGATGTAAAGCCCCACTCTTGTCACAAGAATGCCCACCACACCTGGTACTTTGTAACACTTAGTAATGATGGGAAGAATCACATCACTATGCAGGCATGGTTTTCATCAACAAGCTGGATCTATGGCTCAAGCACATATTCCCAGGTGGGACCCTCCCAAACGGACAGCCCTCTGGGGAGTGGGTTCAGTCACCTCCCACCATTACTTCCTCTGCCTTCCAAGCCCCCTAATTTTGGAGAATACCCTTTTCTCTATATTAGTACATCAGTAACCCTTTGCTTATATATATGGAACTTCTGGACAGTTCTGAGCATTTCTGATCATATTCAGTGGCCTGTTCTCAACAGGTTTTAGGGTTTTGTTTTTTTTTTTAGCGAGTTCAAAAGTGTCTTCAAATGATTTACCAAATGATGAATTTATGTGTACCCAGAAACCGAACAGTTCGGCTACTTTATTTTTTTTTTAAAGATTTTATTTATTTACTTGACAGAGAGAGACATAGCGAGAGAGGGAACACAAGCAGGGGGAGTGGGAGAGGGAGAAGCAGGCTTCCCACCAAGCAGGGCGTCAGATGCGGGGCTCAATCCCAGGACCCTGGGATCAGGAACTGAGCCAAAGGCAGACGCTTAATGACTGAGCCACCCAGGTGCCCCCAGTTCTACTTTAAATTAGTGTCTTCGCATTTTTGACATATGCACCAGATTCAAAAATGCACCAGATTCAAAAATACTCTTTAAAAAGTGTCAATCTTCAATTCACTGTCCTCTGCTTTTGTTTTTCCTATTGCGTTTGTTTTTGGAGTAAATTGTTAACTTGGGAAATCGGCATTGGGTCAGACAAAGCTGAGCTCTACTGGTGTAACTCAGATATCCTTCCAGTTTTGAGCACAGTGTCTGAATTGCATAAACACCACAGTGTAGCATGAGAGTGTTGCCATGACATCTTGGACTCATTTTTCTGACTGGTTTTTCAACAGCACACTGGTAGTAGGGAGTCCACAGTGCCTACCCTGATGTAAGAGATGCATGCCACTCAGAGTGACCTCTCCTACTCTGTCTTCTCTATCATTGGGTCTCTTCTGATCAATTCCAGCACTAAAGTCACCAAGTGGGAAGGCTCTAAGTGTGTCTCCGGTCACAAGAAGACAGATTGGGGCTCCCGTATTTCCCCCTCAGTATTTTCTGTAGATCAAATGTTAAAACATAAGCACTGCTAACACCAGCATAATGGTTCCCTGCTAAATTTCAGCAAAAGGTCATAAAGTTCTCAATTAATTTCAACAGGAGTGCTTTATAGTTACGATTTTGATCAGAAAGCCCTTGGTTGTCCAGAAACCTCAAGGGTTCTGTTATCCTTCATAAATGCACTTTTTCCTTTAAGCATCATGCTTAAAAAAAAAAAAAAAAGCATTTGGGGTATACTGCAAAAGCTCATGCCTTCTTAAATTGGACATACAGAACGTCATTCAAACTGTTCTTGATGCATAAAGGACATTGTGAACATCAGTTACTAGGCTACAAAACAGAGTTCGGAAGACATATCAAAATACATAAAATTTCACTGTATTGCTTACATTAAATACTTATATTAGATAGCCCTAAAATTCTATGCTTTTAATTCCTGTGCCTTTTAAATTTTATTTCATTTTTTTTTATTTTTTTCTGTTTCTTACATTACTAGTACTTCTCACTGGCACTTACCCGAAAGAACTTTAATAACCCCTGTCCTGTACTGTGTCAATCTCTCCCAATTTGTTAGTGGTACAAAATTAAATTAAATTCAAATTAAAACGAAGCCCCTTAGAAATTTACATAAACGAAAACTTCTGAAAGAAAGTATGAAATGTTCTGCAGTGGTCAAAATCTATGAATTGTAGTTCATGGACTTTATGACATCCCCCCTGGGTAAGTGAAATTGTGCCAATGTGAGTTTCAGATTGCTGTGATGTTATCCTGATCCTGGCTTGCTACAGAGCACAGGTTACTTTTCAGCCCGTGTCATTTTCTGCTCAAGATATTTCAGTGGGCTTGGTAAGGCTATGATGAGGATACCCACTTTACAGATGAAACACAACATTGGTCGACATGTGGCCGAGCCTGGCCTGAAACACCAGCAATGCCTGCTCAGGCAGCCAGTGTTCCCTGCCCTACTTTCCCTGGGCTTCTGCAGATTTGCAAACATGCTCTGATCCCCCCAGAAACGGAAAGAAGGACAGCATGTCAGAGCATCCCTGGTGGACATTGTGGAGGCAGAAAAGAACCTGAAAGACATCAGGAACTCACAGAACAGGAAGTGGGAGACAAGTTCAAAGCTATCCAGCTGTCACAGGGCTTTTTCTCCATTATCTCCAATCAAGTTGGGGCCTGGAATCTGCCAGGACTTCAGACTAAATGCGTCTTCTTTTTGTGGGGAACTTTTACACACTCAGTGCCTCAAAAGCCCACTTGGCCAGGACCCCGAATGCAGCACACCCTTCTCCACTCCAAGGAAGGTGGCTGCCTCTGCAACACAAGGGGCGGAGACAAGCCAAGCACGGAGCCAGCTGAATACAGCCTGATCCACTGCCGTGTGTACATGTTAGTAGCTGGCTCTGACAGCGGACCCACCAGGGTGCTGGAGGGAAAAAAACAAGTTTAGTCTGAAGAGGCCAGACTTTCCCATCAAATTAATAAGTCTACCCAGCAGCCCTAGGCTGAGTTGCTAAGGGGTGTGATAAAGGAGCCCCATGTGACAACTCTGCGCCTTCTGGGTGCCTTCACTAAGCAGAATGGGGAGGAAGAACAGAGAGTAAAGTGTGATCCATACCTTCCCCTCCTGCCTGCGGCTCTCCAGATCTCAGTGGGACAGCTGTTCTCCTATCTCCCCCCCAAAATAACCCCACAACATTTTAATGCAAGAATGCAAAGGGTCTCGGGCCTCTGCCAAAGTCATCACAGTTTTAAAGAGCAAAGGCCAAGCAGCTCAGCTGCCTCTGAGGTTTTCTCAAGCCCCACAGGGTGGCCCAACCCCAGAGCAAAACTGAAACCCCAGCAGGGCAGAAACTCTTCCCTTCCAGTAGGCATGAAGAATAGCTGGGACCTAAAGCAAGTGAGCCTGGGCCTGTCACCCTGGATTCAGGATCGTGCTCTCCCTTCAGTGAGGAACCCAAGGGGCACTGCACGGGTGATTCCCACCTTCTACAGGGCTGAAGACGGGTGGGATGACCAAAGGAAAATTCAGACAGGCAATGACTAGCTGAAAGGGATGTGGGAGGGTCTTCAGATCAACACCAACCCCAAGCCAGCGCCACCCTGTCCCCAATAAACACACGGTCTTTGCCCCTGTGTGTGTCACAGAAGTTGCTCAAATTGCTCCACTTTTCCCCACACTCTCCCTGCCCCCCAGCATACACATAGTTACATAAAAACATCTTAAACGTGGGACCCAACTCCTTCAGTCCGGGGGAGGACCGGGAAATGATGGGGAGCTGCTCGGGCGCACGGTCTGATCATTAGTTGGAGTTACATAATCACACAGACAAGGGCTGGAGAAGGTTCCCTGGAGATCAGTTCAGTGCACACCCCATTCTCCGCCACCCCCCACCCCCAAAGCCCGGAAAGCGAGCCAGTTTTAACACAACCGAAGCACAAGATGTGGCTTGGAGCAGGGGCGTGGTGGGGGGCATTTTGCTGCTGCTGTGGCAATGCCAAGGGCTGCCAGAAACAGACCCTCCTGTCTGCAACCACTGCCCCCAAAGTTCCAGGGACGGCCGAGCCACAGAAGTTGTCCTGACCTGCATCGTAAACCGAGGCAGCCACGTTCAAGGAAAGCAACGCGCGGCCTCCCAGCTCCTCTACACCACTTGGGTCCCAGTCTCTGCGGATTCAGGCTGTCCGCCACGCTCAGCAGTCCCCAGGCAGCCCGTGCAGTCTCAACCTGGGCCATTCTGCGCCACCAGTGTTTCTAATTTTAAAAGATGGTAAAATGTGGGGCACAGCTTGGAGAGGGGGGCACCCGCTTTGCTAGCAGTAAGGCAAGAATCCCCAACAGAGCAGGAGTTTGGTTTCTGTTTGGTTTTGTTTGCAGGGGAGGCAGCTTGTGATTCTGCTTTAGGAACATGGGGAGGGGGGTGGCGGTTAAGGGGAGAAGGGAAAGCTCTCCCTCTGCTTTGGCACACAGCATCTCCCCTTCCCCCCGCCCCCCCCAATCTCCTTTTCGGCAGCAGAGACCGCTCGGGTGGCCCTGAACCACCCCGGAGCAGCAGCAGGCAGCGCAGGTGCTGCGGCGGCGAGGTGATCGCCGGACCGCGGAGGCTCCCGAGCGAGCCTGGGGGGGGGGGCGGGGAGGGGGCCGGGGCGGGGTGCGGGTGCGGGGCGGTGGCGGGCGAGCGGGGAGCGCGCGGCGCGCACAGGGTTACAGCCGCGGCCGCTGGATTGACGCGCGGGGGTCACCTGAGGCTCGCGCCGCTCCCCAGGCACCAGGCCGAGCAGTCGCTCTGCCCACCGAGGGCACCGCACGCCGCGCGGCCGCCCACCCGGACACCTTGCCCAAGAAAGGCAACGACAAGATGGAATCGCAGCCCGCTATTCCACTTCCCTGTGGCGGCCGCAGGCAAAAAGCACAATAAATAAAATCAAGCGCACGGAATCCATCCGCCGAATAAAAATCCAGAGTCCCCTACCTTCGGCCTTGGGATGGCAAACTGGTCCTGTGTTCTCTGACCCACGGATCCAGCCCCTTCTTCATGAATTATTCCGGTCAGTCGGGATTTTGTGCATTTTTTTCATGAACACCTGTTTCAAGTAAGGGGTAAAGACCTTATTGAAAGAATTGTCCTTAAAAAATAATGTGTGCATACATATGCCCATCCAGGCATGCATGCGTGTTTGTATACACACATATGCACACAGAATGTACATGTACATTGAAGCACCAAACTAGGCAGTTGGATAATGGGAGAGTCGGCTGGTTGTGAGCATGCTCACGCCGGGAACAGATCCACCCTCTGTTATTCCTCTGAATAAATATAAATCACGATCAGAAACCCAAACAGTAGCATCCCTCTTGAATTCCTGCTGCTGAAAAACACGGAATAAATTCAGCCCGCAGACACAGAATCTAATCAGCAGCTGTTTGCTGAATCCAGAGCCAACCCATGCCTCGCTTGTCTTTTCCACTATGAGTCCAGACCTTTTTCTGAAAGAGGTTTTAACCTTTTAAAGATACAGTACACCAATTACCACTTTTGAATAGGTATTCCTCCAAGCGCAGGGAGGCTAGTCCCATGCCTACAGCCACAGGGCAGGATTGCATAAAGTGATAATGATTTCATTTATCTGTGGCTTTTGAACAAAATACAGCGAAAGAGAAAGAATGCAAATGCAAGGTATAAACCTAGAGACATATTTATTGCAGTGATGGGCTTCTCCGGGACTAATAAGCATGTTATGTAAACACTATGATCCTTCACTTCTGAACACACATATTCACAGGGTCAGACAATGCAGGAGGACACCTATCACCCCTCGAAAGCCCCTAAATGCTGTCAGAGGACCAGGAAGCCTGCCAAAGAGGCTGAAGGAAGTGGGGACTTGTGCCACCTCAAGAGTTAACCACAGGGTACTCTTGCCCTGTCTTACCCTACAGCTTCAGGTGGCCCTGTCCTCAAACTAAAGGATCCTTCCGGCACTATTTCTAAAGTATAATGTAATCCAGGACCAGATCTTATTCCAAGACATTTTTTTTTCTCCAACCAGAATCTGGAATCAAAACTACCACCTGAACCTTTAGAGTCTCTAAGATTCAGACTTAGGCCCTTCTTCAAGATTTTGTTAACAACACTTTTTTTTTTCAGGGCTAGGTTGAGCACAGAGATAGAAAAATGCAGTGGGGGAGGGCGAGATAACCCCCAGCCCCCATTTTTTTTTAATTATTCATTAAGTATTTCAGCCACCCGGATGGTATTTGTTCCAGTTTTGTTTTGGCTTTTAAAGCACTGAGCAGGAACCAAAACTCCTAACCTCACTTATGTTTGAAAGGAAGGAAAATGCCCTTGACAGTTGCTTTTTCACCCCAGGAGCCCCCAAGCTCCAGAATGGCACTGGCTGCTTCTCCTCTGGTTCCCACCCAGCAGCAGTAGCAGCTTACCTGAAGAGCAACCCTGGGGTTCCTACAGCCACTCCCTGGGGCACGTCCCTCTAGCCCTAGCATCAGAGCACATTCCTTCCCTTGGCAAACCACTAAAACCAATGCGCTGTCCCCCTCCCACCTCGTGGCAGGCACTGCCTCTGCTGAGCCCTCCCAGCCACACACACACTCTCTCTCTCTCTCTCTCTCCTCTCCTCTCTTCCAGGGCTCTTTAGCAGAAAATTATCATATTTCATGTGTCATCGCCCTAGCTAGCTGGGCCCGTCCCTGATTGGCTGGGCACTGGCAGCCGGAAATGTCACCAGCCACACAGGTTGGAACTGGCTCTCCTGCGGCCACCAGCGACCTGAGCCCAGGAGGCAATGTGACAAGGCTCAGACCTACCACAGGGAGCCCGGCACTCCTCTCCCTGGTCTGGCCCCTTGCCCTCTCCCGGCTTCTCCCTGTACCCAGCCCTGGGGGGAGGGGACAGCCAGGGGATGTGGACAGAGTCTCCAGCCACGCTGGGAGCCAGAGCTGTCTCCAGCTGTAGGGAGAGAGGGAGATGCTGAAATTCCTGCTCTTCCCAGCATGTTGGGGAAGAAACTAGAGATGTCTCCATTCGGTTTTAAAGTGTTCCCGACAAAAGCAGTCTCTCACATTCAAAAAACAAAACAAAAAAAATTATCAGTAAGGCTGGGTGAAGACAAGATTTTTTCCCCCTTGGGAGTTTATCTGCTGCTGTTCTTTATTCCCCATCCAACATTTCCTGCACCAAGGTATCATAATCGTAATATCCCAAGGCTGTCAGGGACCCAGAAGGCGGCTCAGTCCAACCTCTTCCCTTAACAGAACAGCCCTGACCCTCCAGAAAACTACCAGAGAAGGAAGGAAGATTCTTCACTTGGCTTTGCAATGTCTCATGGTATCACACAACTTTTTAAGAGTTAAATGGCCCTCTCAGTGACCAACCCGAGTCACCACGGCTGTAATTTACGCTTGGTCCCTCTTGCCCTATCTTCAGCACGTTTAATGTGACTCGCCATTTGTCTCACCTCATTCTGTTCTCCTGACCAAATTAAATCCTATCTCTGGGAACCTTTTTGTGAAAGTTGATTCTCAAGCCTTTAATTATGCTGCTTTATTCTCTAGACTTTAGAGCAAAGCCTCCCAGACCTAGATGAGACTGAAAGGTCATTTGGTCCAGAATCCATATGATGCTTCATTCCCCTCTATTTCCACTCTGGAGCTTTGGGTCTTTGGGATGGTAAACTGGAACATATATTTACTCCACTCCTCCAAAAAAATAAAAATTTATATAACCAAAATACGAGTGGCAGTGCTGGGAGCCAGAGAGAGATGCCATCAATAAAGCCAACATTTTGGAAAATATGAGGAAGACGTAAAGTAAATGGGATGTGGGTGAGGAAAAGTTGATCAGTGCTGATAAAGTCATGGTTCTGCACAGACCTCCCAAGAAGAAAGTGCACAGGTTTCCAGAAAAGGGTCCTGGAAAATCCCAAGCTCAAAGGATCAGAGAGTTAAAACAAAGGTCATGGGCATCAGTTCAGAAGCAAATTAAAAGACATCAGGAACTAAGCTGGTTCTCTCCACATGGAATGGCAGTCATCCCACAGCATCTTTGGAAAGTGGAAAATTTGTCCCTAATACAGGTAGAAGTCAGAGGCTGAACTGGGGCAAGACCCCAGCTCATTTGGGAATGAGGAGAAGAAGGAGGAAGAAGAGAAGGTTATTTAAGTAATCAGATTAGACACAAGATTTAACAGAGATCCAGAATATCCAAAATTACTCTGACAGGAGTTCCAGAAAGAGACAACATTATTTATGAATGCAATAATCATGGGAGAAAAAGATTTCCTTAAGTTGAAGAAAGACTTTAGGCCTTAGATCATGTAAGTCTAAGTGCTAGGCCGCAGTATAACCGAAAGAATACACGATTCTAGATGTAGGCTGATACTCAAAAAACAAGGAGAAACAACTACAAGCTTCCTGATAGGGGAGAAAAATCAGGCTACTTAAAAGAAAAGAAAATCAGACTGATATCATACTTCTCATCTTCAATGCTCTGCGAAAAGACAGTGGCACAGTTTTTACAGAATTCTAAGAGAATGTTACTGTAACTCAAGAATTCTACCACGTGCCAAACTATAATTTCTCTCATATGTGATGACAAAAGAAAGGCATGTTCAAAGACACAGAAATTATATCACCCCAATACCTTTATTAAATTTTTAAAAAATTATTTGAAGATCTATTCTGGCCAAGAAAAAAAAAATAAGCCACAGAATAATGAACTCAAGAAAGGAGAAGATATGTTATATAAGAAAATGTAATGAGGAATAAAGCCAATAGAAGGTATGGTTAAGTATAAAAAAACTGATAATGTGGTTGTAAAGTTTAAATGTGAGAAGTTTTGAAATATTAGACAGACGGAGATATCCAGAATTAAACTTTCATATGATTTCAACAACAACAGAAAAATGAAAATCTCAATAGAATGAGTAAGTAAAATCACTTGAATGAAAAAAATAGGATGAGAGGATTATTATGGAAGGCAGACAATTAGAATTGCATCTATCTCCTCTCTTCCCACGACCACATAATAAGGAAGTTTGTTTTTTTTTTTAAAGATTCTATTTATTTATTTGAGAGAGAGAGAACGAGAGATAGAGAACATGAGAGGGAAGAGGGTCAGAGGGAGAAGCAGACTCCCCGCCGAGCAGGGAGCCCGATTCGGAACTCGATCCCGGGACTCCAGAATCATGACCCGAGCCAAAGGCAGTCGCTTAACCAACTGAGCCACCCAGGCGCCCAATAAGGAAGTTTTTTAAGTTGAAATACAGAATGACAAAGAAAACAGTAGAAGAGCTATTAGCCAAGAAAATTGAAAAAGGAGGATTGGGGGAGGGGACTGAATTTATCAACTATAAATATACACTTCAATAATATAGTAAATAAAACAGTATATAGCACAGATTGTAGAAACCCACAAAATGGATTAATGGAAATGAATAAAGTCAAGTAACAGATTCAAGTGTAGCATTTGCTGAAAACTGAATTTTAAATCAATAGGGTAAAGAATGTATTATTCAATAAATAATGTCAGACTGTGGTTATTTAAAAAAATATATTACTTCTAAATCATACCTTATACAAAATATATTCTATCTTCACAAAAAAAACCACAAGAAAAAGTAGATGTTATGATTGATCTATAAATCATAGAATGTTATAAAGTTGTTGTTTTTCTTCCTAATAGTGTTAAAAAAATAATGTGGTTATCCCCTCTCTGCTTAAACACCATTGTGGTAGGCTCCCAAAGATATCCACTTCCAAATCTCTGGAAACTCTATTACCTTATATGGCAAAAAGTGTGATTAATTTAAGGATCTTGAGATGGGGAGATTATCCTGCATTATCTGGGAGGGCCCTAAATGTAATCAAAGTATCCTTATAAGAGGGAGGCGGAGGGCAGAGAGGAGAAGGCAATGTGACCACAGAGGCTGATATGGCCACAAACTGGGAAGTGATATGGCCACAAAGTGGGAAGCCACCATAAGCTTGGAAGAGGCAAAGAACAGTCGTTCCCTAGAGGCTCTGGAAGGAGCACAGCCCTGATGACCCCTTGATTTCAGCCCAGTGAAACTGATTTCAGATTTCTGGCCTCCAGAACTCTAAGCAAATAAATACCTTGTTTTAAGCCACCAAGTTTGTGGTCATCTGCTACAGTAGCCGTAGGAAACCAATATAGGCACCATGATGAGAGACAGAGTACTTCCTAGTGGGTATAATAATGATTATTGCCGGCAACAACACTTACTCTGTGCCTGGTGCTGCTAAACTATATCCATATTTAATTTCATTTAATTTGCATGGGAGTAGGCAGTAGAGAGTTGTAGTTACTATGATTCTAGCACTTAGTAGCATGTATGCCTCAGCGTGTTAATATAACCTTCTAATGCTGCTTTACCTCACCTGGAAAGTAGAGGTAAGAATGGCACCTACCTGCTGGGATTGTTAAGAACAAAGTGAGACCATCTATGTAAAGTGCTTAGTGCCTGGTTATAAGGGCTCCATAAATGAGAAAGTCCTTCCTTATGCTGGGCTGCAGTCTGTCTCTAGTGCATCCTCTCACTGATTCTAGTTCTGCCCTTTGGATACATACTAACTACTTAACTGTCATTCAAATCTCTGAAGACAATGCCGTCAAGAATCTTAGGTTCTCCAAACTAAAAGTAACCAATGCCTTCTATAATTGTTCTTGCAAATTCATCCAGAGTCCTTTCCCATCATGATCACCAACCCTGAACACATTTCTTATACATCTTAGGATTTGGTCCCAGGCTCATCACCATCATTGTTCTGGAATAGGAGTTGGAAAAACTCCTTTGGTGCAGACTATTTATATATATATATAATCCATGAGCTAAGAATGGTTTTTACACATTTAATGGATTGTAAAAAACAAAAGCAGGGCACCTGAGTGGGTCCGTCTGTTAAGTGTCTGCCTTCAGCTCAGGTCATGATCCCAGAGTCCTGGGATCGCCAGGCAATGGGCTCCCTGCTCAGTGGGGAGCCCGCTTCTCCCTCTCCTTCTGTCCCTCCCCACCTCCCCGCTCATGCTTGCTCTCTCTCTCTCTCTAATAAATAAATCAAATCTTAAAAAAAAAAAAAAAGGGCAGAAAACTATTTGCAACCATACATGGCCTGTAAATTCTAAAATATCTACTATTTGGCTGTTTTTAGGAAAAGTTTGCTAACCCCCGTTCTAGAAGATACTATACTTTTACCAACACAGTGTAATATTGCCCAAGATCTTTTTTTTTTTTTGCAAACAAACCGCGCTATTGTATCATACTGACTTAATTGCAAGACTCTTAATTGTTCAGTCAGTATCCATTCTCCTCTCCTTATCTAACAGTAATTTATTTTTTACCTAGGAACAAAGCTACTAGTCAAAGACTACATTTCCCAGCCTGCATTGTAGGAAGGTGTGGCCAGGAGGCTAGATTCTAGCCAATAGGATATAAGTAGATGTGAATTGTAGAATTTCCTACTCCTGCTCTTAAAGGGAAGGATCATGCCCTCCCTTCCCTCTTGCCTTTCCTAGTGACTGGAAATGTGAACCTGATAGCCTTCTGTACGAAGGGTGGCAGAGCAACAAGATAGAAGGATCCTGGGTTTCTGGTGCTGTCGTTTCACCCTGTACTGCTTATTCTCAGTTTGCAAGACAAATACACACTTTTCATTTATTTACACCGTTGTTATTTTAGGTCTATGACAGGAACTGAATCTGTGCCCTAACCAATACAAATATCGATTTCATCTCCCAAGTATCTTTCACATTTGTGGCTGCTAGGCCACACATCTCCCCCATTCTGCACTCATGTGATTAATTTTCTGGGCCCCATCATAAGACCTTACATTTAGCTCCATTATATTTCCTAGTGTGAGAATCACTCCATCATTTTACCCTGACATCTGGGACCCAATTCTGTCATCCCAAGTAGCTTCCATCCTTTCTCATCTCACATCACTCTTTGAAAGGCACTTTAGTTGTTAGCATCCTAAAACCAGTATTCATCAACACCTGCTGGAGATTAAGAATAATGTAATGGAAAGGATAGTGACCTTAGTTTATGGGGAAGGAAAAAACAGATTAAGCTAAACTGAAATGGAGGAGGAGAAGGAGAGGATGGAGATGAACAGTTATGAAGAGCTTACTATGTTCCAGGCACCCTGTTGGGAATTCCCCAATGTTATGTCATTTAGTAAATATTTCATTCATTCATTCCTTCATTCATTCCTTCATTCATTTTTAAAGTAGTAATTTTAATGTTTTGAAGCACTAACTATAAACACCTCCTGCTGAGGCAGAAAACCATAGCCCATCCAAATCCCTCTTTGCCTAAGTCCATGTGCACACCCACCCTCCCTTTGGCCACCTGAAGAGTACGCTGCCAGCATTCCTTGCCAGGCTCACAGTCAAAGATGAAAATACTCCAAGTACCTAACTCAAGAATTATCCAATGTAGGACACTAGACAATATTTTCATAAACCTCTAAACTGGGTCATCTTGACAGAGATAAGAAGTTCATGTTGGCTCTCTGTAGAGCTGCGTGGCAGAAGGACTGAATGGGTAGGTTCTGAGTGGTGTCAGACCATCCGGATTCAAATTCTGTGGACCTTGAGTTAATTGCTTAATTCTTTCTTGCCTTGATTTCCTCATTTGTGAACTAGGGATATAGTAGCCTTACCACAACCATCTAAGCCAGACTTCTGCCCTACCTTGCTGATATTGAAGGTGAGACTTCTGTTCTTTGTCAGAGGACAGATGCAATAATCATCAGATGAGGATTAAACCCTAGGTTCATTTGATTCCCACCTCATGCTCTTTCCTCTTTCAAAGATAAAGAAGGAAGATATCATGATAAAGGCAGAAAATAAGTTACCAAATAATGGCAAAAAGGGGGACTTGCCCACCAGAGGTAAGGTCAGATGACCCTGTATGTGATGCCTAAGATGACAGTGAAATGAAGTTAATGGTAGTTTTCTTTCAAATTCCTTAGAGAAGATGTCACAATACCCTAGGATGGTTCAAGTCCTTCTTTTCACATCGTTCAGCTTGTCTGGGGGACTTCATGGGATAGTTTCCAATGCAGAAAAAAACCCAGCCAAGCCCAAGGTGTGTCCGTCTTCTTGCTTCTGATTACCTCAAAGTAAATAATTTGGGACCTAAAGTCACACACCCACACACACATGCACCCGTACACACAAGTGTGAGTGCGTACACACACACACACACACACACACACACCAAAACCTTAGAGCACTGAAACTTTAAGATGTGGGGAGGCCCATCAGGGACCTCAGGGATCCATAGCAGATGTTCAATGTAACCAGGAAGTACACAGCCTCTCCAGCAGGAATGTTTTCACAACTGGAAAAAAAATCTCTGCCCTTGTTTAGAACCAAGGCCCTAAATGGAATAATCATCAATTTATGAACACCAAAAAAAGGTGTATTAAGATCAATTAAGGGGTGGAGCAAGATGGCGGAGGAGTAGGAGACCTGGGTTTCGTCTGGTCTCAGGAATTCAGCTGAATAGGGATCAAACCATTCTGAACACCTAGGAACTCAACAGGAGATCGAAGGAGAGAGTAGCAACAACTCTCTGAAGAGAGAAGCGACCACTACTGGAAGGTAGGACGTGCGGAAAACTGAATCCGAGGCGATATTCAGGAGGAGAGACGGCGCGGGAGGGGACCTCCGTGGGCCGCTTCTGGCAAGTGATAGAGCCGCGGAGCACAAAATCGGAACTTTGAGAAGTCGGCTCCGCTGAGGGATGTCGCTCCAGTGGCTAAGCGAGGGGGTGGAAACTTCGCGGGACAGTGTGGTCTCAGGACCCTCGGGGTCACAGAAAGACCGGGGGTGCCTGAGTGCGGCAGAGCTCCCAGGTATCGGAGCGGGGAAGCCGGCTGCAGAGACGGAGCCGAGGCGCGGGCTCTCAGCTCGGGGTTGCCATAAACTGTGATCCGCGGCCCAGTCGGGCCACTGCTCCTCCAGCAGGGACCCAACAAGCGGCAGAGCTGGGGAGACTCCCCTTCCTTCCCTGGGAGGAGCGGCGCGGGAGCGCACCGCAGGGATCTGCTGGGTTTGGAGACTGCACACGGGGTCAGGTGAAAGAGACAGAAACGCTCGATCACAGGCCAGGTAAGCACGGAGTGTGGCCGGAGACCGGGGACACGGGAGTGACTGCTTTTCTCTGGGGGTGCACTGAGGAGCGGGGCCCCGAGTTCTCAGCTCCTACCATTTTCACTCTGGTCCTCCAAAGCTGTACCGAGAGCTTGGAGGGAACAAAAGCACCGGAGAGCAAACCTGAGCAGATTGCTTAGCCCAGACCGAAAAGGGCGGGGCAATTCCGCCTCCAGCAAAGATATTTGGGAACCATGGCAACAGGCCCCTCCCACAGAAGATCAGCATGAACAGCCAGCAAGCCAAGACCAAGTTTACCGATCAAGGAGAATGGGAGAACTCCAGCGCTAAGGGAATACTGCACATAGAATTCATGGCTTTTTTACCATGATTCATTAGTTTTTCAAAGCTGATTTTTTTAACTGTTTTTTTTCTTTTTTTGAATTTTTCTTTTTCCCTTTTTCAACCAACATCTTATCAATCCGTTTTTTTAAAAAAATTTTTTTATTTTTCATTTTTTAGAGTCATATTTTATCCTTTCATAGTAGTTACCCTTATTTTTGGCATATATATATAAGTTGTTCTCTCTTTAAAATTTTGAGATACAGTTTCTTCTAACAGATCAAAATATACCCTAAATCACTAGTGTATGGCTTTGTTCTAGTCTCCTGCCTGATCACATTCTCTCCCTTTTCTTTTTTCTTTTTCTTCTTTGTTTTTTAATCTTCTTCTTTCTTCTTTCAAACAACTTCTTATCTTATCAATTCCTTTTATAAAATTTTTTATAATTTTCATCTTTACACTCATCTTCCATCCCTTCATTGTATCAACCCTTATTTTGGACATATATAAGTTTTTCTTCCTTTAAAATATTAGGAGGCACTTTCTTCTAACAGACCAAAATACGCCCAAAATCTAGTGTGTGGCACTGATCTATACACTAGTCTGATCATATTTGATCATATTCTTTTGTTTTGTTTTGTTTTGTTCTGTTTTTGTTTCTTTTTATCTTTTTCTTTTTCCTTTTTTTTTTCTCTTTCTTTTTTCTTTCTTTCCCTTTCTTTTCCCCTGGTTTCAGGTCTTTTCTGATTTGTATACAGTATATTTGCTGGGGACGTTGTTAACCTGTTAGCATTTTGTTCTCTCATTCATCTATTCTCCTCTGGACAAAATGACAAGATGAAAAAAATCACCTCAGCAAAAAGAACAAGAGGTAGTACGGTCTGCCAGGGACCTACTCAATACGGACATTAGTACGATGTCAGACCTAGAGTTCAAAATCATGACTTTAAAGATACTAGCTGGGCATCAAAAAAGCGTGGAAGTTTTTAGAGACACCCTTTCTGGAGAAATAAAGGAACTAAAATCTAACCAAGTCGAAATCAAAAAGGCTATTAATGAGGTGCAATCAAAAATGGGGGCACTAACTGCTAGGATAAATGAGGCAGAAGAGAGAATCAGTGATATAGAAGACCAAATGATGGAAAATAAAGAGGCTGAGAAAAGAGAGATAAACAACTACAGGATGACGAGGGCAGAATTCGAGAGATAAGCAATACGATAAGATGAAACAACATTAGAATAATTGGGATCCCAGAAGAAGAAGAAAGAGAGAGAGGGGCAGAAGGTATATTGGAGCAAATTATAGCAGAGAACTTCCCTAATGTGGGAAGGAAACAGGCATCAAAATCCAGGAGGCACAGAGAACCCCTCTCAAAATCAATAAAAATAGGTCAACACCCCGACATCTAATAGTAAAAGTTACGAGTCTCAGAGACAAAGAGAAAATCCTGAAAGCAGCTCAGGAGAAGAGATATGTAACCTATAATGGTAGAAACATTAGATTGGCAACAGACCTATCCACAGAGACCCGGCAGGCCAGAAAGGACTGGCATGATATCTTCAGAGCACTAAACGAGAAAAATATGCAGCCAAGAATACTATATCCAGCTAGGCTGTCATTGAAAATAGAAGGAGAGATAAAAAGCTTCCAGGACAAACAAAAACTAAAGGAATTTGCAAACACGAAACCAGCCCTCCAAGAAATATTGAAAGGGGTCCTCTAAGCAAAGAGAGAGCCTAAAAGCAGCATAGATCAGAAAGGAACACAGACAATATACAGTAACAGTCACCTTACAGGCAATACAATGGCACTAAATTCATATCTTTCAATAGTTACCCTGAATGTAAGTGGGCTAAATGCCCCAATCAAAAGACACAGGCTATCAGACTGGATTAAAAAACAAAACCCATGGATATACTGTCTGCAAGAGACTGATTTTAGACCCAAAGACACCCCCAGATTGAAAGTGAGGGGGTGGAAAACCATTTACCATGCTAACGGACACCAAAAGAAAGCTGGGGTGGCAATCTTTATATCAGACAAATTAGATTTTAAAACAAAGACTGTAATAAGAGATGAGGAAGGACACTATATCCTACTTATAAGGTCTATCCAACAAGAAGATCTAACAATTGTAAATATCTATGCCCCTAACATGGGAGAAGCCATTTTTATAAGGCAATTAATAACAAAGCAAAGAAACACATTGACAACAATACAATAATAGTGGGGGACTTTAACATCCCCCCTCACTGAAATGGACAGATCATCTAAGCAAAAGATCAACAAGGAAATAAAGACTTTAAATGACACACTGGACCAAATGGACTTCACAGACATATTCAGAACATTCCATCCCAAAGCAACGGAATATACATTCTTCTCTAGTGCCCATGGAACATTCTCCAGAATAGATCATATCCTAGGTCACAAATCAGGTCTCAACCAGTACCAAAAGATTGGGATCATTCCCTGCATATTTTCAGACCATAATGCTTTGAAACTAGAACTCAATCACAAGAGGAAAGTCGGAGAGAACTCAAATACATGGAGGCTAAAGAGCATCCTACTAAAAAATGAATGGGTAAACCAGGAAATTAAAGAAGAAATTAAAAAATTCATGGAAACCAATGAAAATGAAAACACAACTGTTCTAAATCTTTGGGATACACCAAAGGCAGTCCTACGAGGAAAGTATATAGCAATACAAGCCTTTCTCAAGAAACAAGAAAGG
>NW_027397080.1:4267882-4280673 GCF_003265705.2 Callorhinus ursinus | reverse complement strand
ACAAACAATGAATCATGGAACACTACATCAAAAACTAATGATGTAATGTATGGTGATTAACATAATAATAAAAAAATGAAAAAAAAAGATAAATTAAGAAAATATGTGAGTTAAAGTCCCTGGCAGCCTGAGGATCCTGTTTAAGATTGCGTATCAAAATTCCTGTAGAGTTTTGGAAAAATATAGATACACCTAAGTTTCTACAGGAGGGCCTTGGTATATGTACTGCTTTAAAGTTCCATAGGTAATTCTGACAATCCTAGTGAAGAATTACTACTGGCTTCAGCTGTAGAAAGCTATGGTCTCATCAAATTTTGCCAGGTCCAGATACCAACAGAAAAAATGTGATATAGAGACATTCTAACAGATGAAGGAGTCTAAAAATCACATCCATAGATTCAGTCCATTAACAAATACCATTGGCTAATGTCAGAACAAGAAATGGAGTTGGAAGGTACAGAGACAAGGGCTTTCTAATATTCCAGAAAGTTGGAGGCAGAGACTGCTCAGCTAACCAACTCCTGGAGTCTGACTCTAGTTTTTCTCCCAGATGATGATATGGCCTTGCCAGACTGAGCTGGAGTTCAAGAGCCAGGAAAACCCAATGTCGGTAAGAATTCTCTTCTAAGGAAGCATTAAGCCAAGTGATTAGAGAAGTCCCTCCTGTGTTGGAAGCTTCTAGTGCAAAAGGAATGTGATATAGCACAAAACAAGCTTCTCAGACCTCATAAAATTCTACATGGAGCAGCCAGTGAGTGACATGGCAGTCATTGCCCCAGATGGGTACTCTGGGTGCCTATCAGTCCTGCACTGAGACAGGCCACCTGACTCCCTCTCCATGTGACCGCCTGGCTTCTGGGCAGTTTGCATATCCTGGCTAAATAAACTCTATGTGTGTATGAGGTACAGGAAGGGGGAAGTTTCTTTTCTGGAAGCCCACAGCCCACCCAAAAATGCTGCAAGGACAAACATGGGGAAGTCATAAAAAGCAGATACGAGGCCACAACTCCAAAGAGGAATCTAAACAATCCCTAAGAGCTGGATTAGAAATCTCAGTCAGACTGGAAAAGAGCTCTGACTAGCAAAGATCATGAACAAACACCACAAATTACATGTAATTTATTACATTCACCTAGGATCAAAAACTCACATGCCTTTGAGGGCCATACAAATAACATAAGAGTATGAAACAGCATAGTATAAACAAGAGAGAGCTACAGTGATCATGCTTCTCTGTAAATCTAATAAACAAACAAACAAACAAAAGCTGTGTTGGCTAGAAAGAGTTTGAATCAGAAGATGAACTGCTAATTTGTACCCCGTGGCCCCAGTGATCACAGTCAGCTAAAGAAGAGGAAAAGAATTCATCCTTTCCTAGAAAGTTAAGGATAGCTGGTTTTTTTCAAAAGAAAAAAAAAAAGGACTTTAAATTCATCATCACTTCCAAGACCTAGTTGAGACAGGATAAAAAGCCAAGTAAGATCTCAAAATAGTTAAAGAATGCCTCTAAAAAACAGGATGTCTTCAAATAAGTTGGTCAGATGGTCCCATCAGTAACTCTCAGGCTGGAGTCCCAAGAGTGCAGTGAATCACAGGGGGTGATTCAACAGTGCAAGATGCTCTTCTAAACAAGTCTCATTTATAGGCTAAAGGTGTCCATACTACTCCCTGATAGTACAAAAGAGCCTTTATTTCTTTCCTTGGAGCTATTTCATCAAAAGCTCTCCCAATTTTTTGTTTTCTTTTTATTTTGAAATACTTTCAGACTTACAGAAGAGTAGTAAAAATTATACAAAAGAACTCCCACATACCCTTCACCCAGCTTTCCCTGATGTTAAGTAACATCTCACGTAACCATAGTACAATGATCAAAACCAGAAAACTGATATTGGTACCATGCTATTAACTACAGATTTTCCTTTAATTTTGTCAGTTTTTCCACTAATGTTCTTTTTCTGTTCCAGGTTTCAACCCAGGATTGCACGTTGCATTTAGTTGTCATTTTTGTTGGGTCTCCTCTGATCTGTGGCTATTGCTCCGGCTTTTCTTGACTTTTATGCCCTTGACACTTTTTACAGAGTATTGGTCACGTACTTTGTAGACTGTCGCTTAATTTGGGTTTGTCTGATGTTTTCTCATGATTAGCCTGGAGTTATGGTTTCTGGCAAGAATACCACAGAAGTGATGTGCCTTCTCAGTACATCAAATCAGAGAAGGAGTCATAATGTCAGTATGTCTGGTATCTAGTGACATTAACCTTGATCCCTTGGTTAAGGAATGGCGTCCAGGTTTCTCCACTATAAAGTTATTATTTTTCCCTTTGTAGTTGACAAATATTGGGAGAGGGTATTTTGAATCCATGCAAATGTCTGTTTCTCTTTAGAATTTCACTCACTAATTTTAGGATTCATCATGTGAACTGTCAGCAATTATGGCTGTGGTGCTCCAATGGTGATTTTCTATCTCCCTCAATTCCTCTATATTTATTAATTGGAATTCTTCTATAAGGAGAGTTGTCCTTTCTCCCCATTAAATAACCAGATTATTCTACTTTTGTTTTTATTGATATGAACTCATGGATATTTATTTTATTTTTTGTTATAACCTAATATATCCTTTTTTTTTTTTTTTGGCTTAAATTGCTCCAGTTTGACCATTGAGACCTCTGTCATGATAGCTCCTATATTTTACATAATCCTGTTGTTTTGTTGTTGTTGCTGATTAGCACTTCCTTACTTCATGGCACCACAGATGCTCCAGGATCATCTTGTATTTTCCCTCCTTAGTCTCAACGTCTACTTTTCCAAGGAGTCCCCATAATTGGCATTTAGAAACTGAGATCTGGGCACTGAGTGTGCTCATTACTACTGGGGTGCAGTTTCTAGGCCATCTCGGTGGATGGTCAGTCTGGCTGGCTGGAGGTTTATTAATTTCATTGATCTCTTCAAAGAACCAGCTTTTGGTTTGATTGATACTTCTGAATTGTTTTTCTATTTCCAATTATTTGACTTTTGCTTTTATCTTTATTATTTCCTTACTTCTGTTTGCTTTAGTTTTAATTTGCTCTTCTTTCTCTATTTTTAAGATGGATGCTTCTATTAGTGGCTGGAGACCTTTCTTCTTTCCTAATATAAATCATTTAACCTATAATTTCCCCCCTAAGCACTGCTTTGGCTGCATCTCACAACTTTGACATGTTGTGTTTCCTTTTTTCATTCAGTTAAAAATATTTTCAAATTCTTCCTCTTTGATATACAGGTTATTTAGATGTATGTGGTATATTTTCCATATATTTTGGAGTTTTCTGGGCCTACTTCTGTTGCTGATTTCTGGTTTAATTCCATTTTAGTTCGTAAACATACTTTGTATAATTTTTATTCTTTTAAAGTTGTTAAGGTTTGTTTTATGGCCCAAGATACAGTATCTTGTGGTGAATGTTCCCCATGCACTACAGAAGAATATGTTGTGAGGAGTATTCTATAAATATCAAGTTGGTTGATAACACAGTTCAGGTCATTATATTCTTAACATTCTTCCTACTTCTTCTATCATTTACAGAGAAAAGAACATTGATGGTTTCAACTCAAATTATGAAGTTATCTATTTCATTTTTCAATTCTATCAGCTTTTGTATCATGTATTTCAGAACTTTGTTGTTAAGTACACACCTACTTAGGATTGTTACTTCTTGGAGAATTGAGCCTTTTATAATTATTTAATCACTCTTTATCCTTGAGAACAGTCTTTGCTCTAAAATCAATTTTGTCTGATATTAATATAAAGACTCCAGCTTTATTTTGGTTAGTGTTTGCATAGCATATCTTTTTCTTTCCTCCTACTTTTAACCCATCTGTCTTTATATTTGAAGTGGGTTTTGTATAGTTTGGTCTCGCTTTTTTTAATCCAATCTGACAATCTCTATCTTTTAACTGCTGTGTTTAGACCATTCACATTTAATGTGATTATTGAGATGACCGAATTAAAATCTATTATCTTGCTAGGTACTTTTTTATTTGTTCCATTTTTCTTTATTTTTTTAATTTTATTTTTCTATCTTTTTTTTGTTAACCTGGTTTGGGAATGGAGAGTAGAAGGAAGTGTTCTCTGTTGTTCTGATTAAGGCTCAATCTTAGACAAACACTGCATCACTGAGTCTTGGAGGTGTGGCCTTCTCAGTGATCTTACCCCTCCTCTGGGTTACTTCTGAATCTAGTATGTGTACCTTATTTTCCCCAGGAGTTATGAGTTTTTTCCTGTTCCCTTTACCCAGATATAGTAGGAACCAGTACCCTAAGGATGATAGTGTTCATCCTTACACACATACCACACAAATTAAGGCTTTTACTCACAGGGAAAAAAGAGTCCTGGTGTAATTTCTTATCCCTCCCACAGCAACTTCTGTTCCTCTTCTCCAGCAATGTACCACAAGGGAGACTATCTGCAGTCTCTCCCAACCATCTCTGTGAGCTCATGGTGGGTTCATGCAGAAATGCCTGCCAGAGGACATGGATCTCCTTTATTTGTGGCCTTCAGCTTCACCCTCTTTTGCTAGTGTGCACTCAGCCAGACTCCACCCATTCATCAATCACCCTGGATGAATTCTTACAGGTGTCTGGCTGCCTCCTGCCCAGGTAATTAAGTGCGTGCTTATGTCTCATTTCTCCCTGCAGGTCCTGTCTCTTCCTAAATTCTGACACTGCTGGTTTCCCAAGAACTTCAGTACTCCAGTGGGCTCAAGAAAAGCCGTGAATTTGTTGTTTATCAAGACTTTTTTCACTGTAAGTTTGGGAGTAATTCTCTTTCGAGCTCTCTACATCTGTGAGTAGAAACCAGAACCCTACTACTTTCAATGTAGTACTTATGCATCTTTTGCAATAACAATCAGGTGAAGGTATGCAGGTGGTCAGAATAATCATTGCCTTCTTGGAAACTTCCCTAAGGGGACTTAGCAATGACAGATGTCCCAGAAACACCTCTATCTGTTGTTGCTGTTTTTGTTTTTGTTTTGTTTTGTTTTGAGAAATATAAGATATAGGGAAAGTCCCATAGGAGTTTAAGTAAAATATACATGATGTACACCAATTTTCATAAAGTGGAAGGTGGAACCTATATAAATTGGATATCAGTCAACTGTAATCCAGGACAATTGTCTGGCTGAAAGCACCTACCAGTCTGCAATTGCCTGGCAAAGAATATGATGCTACACAGCAAACATTATGGTTAGCTAAGGATAAATTAACTCTAAAGAATTTCTAGCCCATTTAAGTCAATTTCAGAATTTTCATACATGTCACTATTTAGTGAGAAATATGACAGGTGACTGATTACTCAAAATTAGGCCAATGACAAAAATATCATACTTATGTTTTATTATTTATGATATTTTCCCCAAAGGTAAGTCTTGCCATTAACCATTAACTACTCCATATATTATTATTATTAATTATCAGTAATGACAGAGCAACAATACCATTTAGTGATCACTTACTACAAGCCAGAGACAATACAAATATTTTCTCATTTCATCACATAAAAACTCAGTGAGAAGACCGGGACTCAGAGGGATTATGAAACTTGTCCAACACACAGAGCTATTATGTGTTAGAAGCAGAATTCAATCCCAGGTTAGACTCCTAAGATCTTGCTTTTAACTTCTGACCTAGACTGCCCCAGAATAAAGTTAATTAAAATTTTGTGTGGCCCATTGAGTATTTCCCTCTGTCATTTACAATGCTGGAAGAAGTCCACCCTTGCATAAGAGCACAAAAGCATCAGAAATGCCTTATTGGCTAACACCAGTTGTCTGACCAGAAGGACATTTGGTTTCAGAATGGTAACAAGAGATCATTTGTTGAGAGAGCATGACAATGACCTTTATGAGGTTGGTTTGATAAAAGGCTATAACTATCCTCCAACTGTCTCCCTCTCTCTCTGTATACATATGTGTGTATATACCAAATATTCTTTTCTTCCTTATAATACTACATTATGATGCTATCATCCAGTAATTTATTTGTAGTCTCCTTGAAATTATATATATGGTATAATATATATAATGTATACATAAACCACAACTAACTCTTAAGAATAGGGAGCTCAGCTTCAAATACAAATAAAAGATATAAAAATTTTTTTCAAATTAAAAAATAAAAAAGAATAAAGAGCACTATAACATATCTACTACCTCTAATGAAGAGTCATAGCATGACATTCTAAGCTTATCTTAAATACATGGGTAGAGACACTACTAAATCTACAGGTGAGAGAGAAAAGCTACACTCAAGCACAGCTGACCTTACCTAATTAAGCTGTGTAAAATAAGATAGCAGAGACAATAAGAAGCAATGGAAATTGCCAGCAAGTAAAGAGGAAGAGTGCCACAAAGAGCAAAGGCCAGTAGTCATCTGGAGAAATTCAGTTCAGGGGTAAATGTAAAGCACCCTTTATCACCCCAACATGGAAGACTACCTAAGGTGGCCCTGCCAGAATCTCTGAATTTTAACACAAAGCAACAACTAGTGCTTCCCTACTTTTTCCAAGTCAAGATGCACATGGAAAATGAATCCATTTAGGTGACACACTGAGGAAAATAGCCAGAGGCAACTGATCCAGGGGTCTCTGTCACCCCAAGCTCCACCTGGCTTCCATAAGAGGTGGATCATATTTCCACACACATGAAATCCATTCACAACACACCAGTGAGTGGCTGCCCACCAGGTGGAAAACTGCAATAACTTGCGTCAAAAAGTAGTTCAATTATGTTTGGTTTACTCTACTTAAGGAGTTGGGAAAATATGTAATATATCAGAGCAATATTTTCATCAGAAGTGGTTAATGTTAAAATATTTTGATGCTTAAAGGGCAAGCTTCAATTATTAGAAAAATTAACTCTTGGAATGCCTTGCTTCCTGAGGATACAGAAATACAAAATGTGAATGCTCTGCAGTGTGGGCTCTGAAGTGGGCTTCAAGGTGTTTCCATCAAATCATCCTATTAATCTCAAGATACTGTTTTAAACTCTGAATTAACCTTATCAATACCCATAATGCTTTAAATCCAGGACTATCCTAGCCAGACCAAAGCATTTGGTCACCCTAGTATTATACTATTCCCCCATTTAGTCTTAACTATTTTTTTAAGATTTTTATTTATTTATTTGAAAGAGAGAGAGCATGAATGGGGAGGGGAGGAGAGGCAGAGGGAACAGACTCCCTGCTAAGCAGGGAGCTGGATACAGGGCTTGATCTCAGGATCCCAAGATCATGACCTGAGCCAAAGGCAGATACTTAACCGACTGAGTCACCCAGGCTTCCCTGGTCCTGACCATTTCAGAACAAGGAAACCTTGTTTACCTAACCTCTTCTTTAAAAACAAAAATAATAATAAAATAGTACATGCCAATATCAAGAAACTAAAACCTGAAATATATAAAACAGAAAAAAAAAGTAGTACCCTTTACAACCCCAAGAATCTCACTTCCCAGAGATAATTTCCATTAACAATCTGCTTTCCAGGCCTCTGTGCAGGGAGGACAGAATCCCCAAACACTACTACCTCAAGCCAGATAACTGAATACCAAGTAGCCAAAAAACAAACGCCTATCCCATACACGGAGGTCAGGAGGGGTCTACCCCTTCCCTGCACACCTGAGGTAGAGCATATGATTTGGGCCTAAATTAGGGGGTACATCGCTTTCTTCCTGGTCACAGTGTTAGTTGAACATGGTCACATGACCTTTTTAGCACCAATGAGATGCAAAGAAGCTTTCGCTCAGCCTTCCAGAAGACAATCTAGTTCATTCTCACAGGTGTTGAGGTTTAGAGAGTCTAAGGCCTTGACCTGCATTGTCCAAGATAGTAGTCACTAACCACATGTAGCTGTTGAGTTTTGAAATGTGACTAGTACAAACTGAGACATAATGTAAAAGTAAAAGGCACACTGGAATCCAAAACTTAGTAAGAAAAAGGAATGGAAAATATATCACTCGTAAGTCTTGTATTGATTTCATGTTGGAGTGATGATGCATGGGACTCATATCCTATCTCTGTTGGACAGCACTGGTCTAGAACATTTGAACCCTGGACAAAGCCAGACCTGATGGTAGCCCCCCTACCCTTGGACTTTTCAGATATATGAACTAATAAATACCTATTTTGCTAAAGCAAATTCTGACTGGGCTTTCTAGGACTTGCACGTGAAAGTCTTAATTGATATAATGTATAATCAAATATAGAATGATACTACACATTCAAGATACTACTCTTTTCAGTGAACAACAGATCATGGGCATTTGTCCATGCGAGTAACCTTAACAGTAATGTGGCCAGATGTGCATAAAGAATTCCAGATGTGGACAAATCACCTATTTCTCTTCTGTTTATACTATGGTGTCCAGTATATGGCAACAGCTTTCTTTCAGGTGCTCTGGTGTCAACACTTTTTTTTTTTTTGTCTCAGGCCTTTGTATACACTTACCTTCTGCTGGACTTTTGTCCTCCCTTGGCACTTGTCTGCCACATCCTCAAAGCTGAGTTCCCTTACTACTCAATTTAGAGTAGGTCTTCCTGTTATTGCCTCTCATAGCACCTCATCTTCTCTATATGTGTGAACCAAAATATATCACTGATCCTCAAACAACATGAGGTTATGGGCACCAACCCTCTGAGCAGCTGAAAATCCATGTATAACTTCTGACTCCCCAGAAACTTAACTACTAATAACCCACTGTTGGCTGGAAGCCTTACCAATAAAATAGTTGATTCACACATATTTCATACGTTATATGTATTACATATTGTATTCTTATAATAAAGTAAGCTAGAGAAAAGAAAATCATAAGAAACAAAATACATTCATAGTACTATGCTGTATTTATCAAAAAAAAATCCACATGTAAGTGGACCCACACAGTTCAAACCCATGTTTTTCAAGAGTCAACTGTATATCAACTCCTTTAGATGCCTGTTTAATGTCTATCTTACTCCTCCCCACTGTACTATAAACAGCATTAGTGTAGATCGTGGGTATGTGGTTCAGCCTATCCCCAGCACCTGGCATAGTACCAAACACATAGTAAGTGCTCAGTAAACATCTGCTGAATGCCAGGAATGAATGTTAAAGAGGACAGGAGAAAGAGGAAGACCAAGGGAAGGTGAAGTAGTGTGGGAAGGGAACCCAGACAATCCAATGTAACCAAGCCACAGAAAGGGGTTGGTTAAAGCTGTTTATCAGAGCCTAAAGAAAATAAGGGTGACAACAGGAGGTCTGGAAAGATTTGAATGTCAGTGGCTCCCTGGATTTTCCTCCAGGTATAAAAATAAATGACCAGAGACACAAATGGTGAAATCTGCAGTTCAAGCTTTCCTGAACTTCACACAATAAAAATTCTGCCTGAGGTTTTGTTTTCTGTTAGTGACAACATGGTTCTTAGACTCATTCTTATAAACTTAATACAAAAATATGGAAGGATCTGGGCTCTACTGAGAGTTTTTATATGACTCTGCTCTAAGACAAGATCACACTCTTGACCTCTGCTGTGTGGAACTTCTCACAAACCTGGTTGAAATGTTGCCCTGGTCATATCCCAGCCAGGCTTTCTGGACTCCTCAAAAGTGAAGAACATCTGCTCTTTTCTTGTTTACATTCTTGTTTTCACATGGGGTCTACCTTGCTGGCTTTACTCATCTTATACAATACCCTGAGAAAGAAGAGAATTTTATGACTGAAACTCTTTAGGATTGATATATAAAAGTCTCTTAATTATTCCTCTGCACGTGAAGCCTTGCTTTAAATGAGAATGTCTCTTTGTTTTGTTTAAATGTAATACATATGGAGCACCTGGGAGGCTCAGTTGGTTAAGTGTCTGACTTTGGCTCAGGTCATGATCTCAGGGTCCTGGGATTGAGCCCCATGTCAGGCTCCCTGCTCAGCAGGGGAGTTTGCCTCTCCCTCTCCCTCTGCCATTCCCACCACTCATGCTCTCTCTCACTCACTCTCTAATAAATAAAATCTTTTAAAAAAATAAATGTGGTACATTTTTAACTTATTAATTTTATCATGGGAAAGTTGATAGATATAAAAGAATTCATGGTGGGGGGTGCGAGGGATGGGGTGGCTGGGTGATAGACATTGGGGAGGGTATGTGCTATGGTGAGTGCTGTGAATTGTGTAAGACTGATGAATCACAGACCTGTACCTCTGAAACAAATAATACATTATATGTTAAAAAGAAGAAGAAGAAGAAGAAGAAGAAGAAGAAGAAGAAGATGATGATGATAGTAGGAAGGGAAAAATGAAGGGGAGGGAAATCAGAGGGGGAGACGAACCATGAGAGACTATGGACTCTGAGAAACAAACTGAGGGTTCTAGAGGGGAGGGGAGTGGGGGATCGGTTAGCCTGGTGATGGGTATTAAAGAGGGCACGTTCTGTGTGGAGCACTGGGTGTTATGTACAAACAATGAATCATGGAACACTACATCAAAAACTAATGATGTAATGTATGGTAATTAACAACATAATAAAAAAATTCATGTTATATTTGTTATGATATAAAGAACAGAATAAAAATGACATCTTTGAACTAAGCACTCAATTTGAGATCTAGAATATTATCCTTGAAGCCCTCTGTGTGGCCCTCTCTGGTTTCATGGTTTGTTTGTTTTTTAAAGAATGCAAACCACTTGATTAGAGAACTCCAGCAACCTGGGCTTAGAGGAAATGTGGTGCTGTCCACCGGGCAGGTGCTGACGAGCCTTGAGAAAGGTGGCACAGCCACCCTCTCTCCTCTTTTTTTCTCTTTGAAAAAAAGAAAAACCACACTTCCTCTCTTTCTCTTAGAAGAACTGGAGACAATTACCTATAGAGGAAGCAGGTACAGAGCCCTGAAATTCTGTCTCCTTCCTTTTCTAACAGATGGTTTCCATTATGGCTTACCAGGTATTTTAACAGAATTAGGCATGCACTGGAAAAGCAAACACAGAACTGGCAATCACTGATGTATTATAGAGATACAGAAATTTGATAGCTGGAAAATATCTCAGAGATAATTAAATCCAATCTTCCTGTTGTAGAGCTGAGAAAACCAAGGCATAGGACTTACCCAAGGTCATTCAGCTAAACACGTCTTCAGTCTCCAAATCATTCTTTTGTTTCCTATTTATGAGGCACCTGGCCTGACCTAGAGTATTAGTTAGTATTTTCATTTAACAATATTAACAAAAATGATTTTTGAGCCACACATAAAAAGAGAATATATATCCATTTCAATGCAAAATACTACATTATTCATAACAGTGTTTCTGCTTTCAATCAAGTCATTATTCTATCACACTTTTCTGATATCCTGACATTTTTTTGCCTCTTATTTCTACTTCTAATAAAGTATGTAATTGAGCTAAATCTTTAAAAATATAAATGCTTAAGCATACTTTTATTTATTTTTTAAGATTCTATTTATTTATTTGACAGAGAGAGACAAAGGGAGGGTACAAGCAGGGGGAGTGGCAGGCAGAGGGAGAAAGAGAAACAGTCTCCCTGCGGAGCAGGGAGCCCCAATATGGGGCTCAATCCCAGGACCCTGGGATCATGACCCAAGCCAAAGGCAGATGCTTAACTGACTGAGCAACCCAGGTGCCCCTTCAGCATACTTTTAAATGGTGGAAATGATAATCATTAAGTTCTCTGTCGTATCAGGAACCTACAGGCTGCTACTATGCAGTTGGTTAACCAAAACCCTGAGTGCCCATTAGGTGACCAGTACTGCTCCAGAAATATGTCTTATTCAAGATAAAAAATGTTTTCAATTTTAGATTTTTCAAGAATACTTGTATTTGTTTGCTTGTTTATTTTAGTCAATTGATTATATTTCTATTATTCTCAAGACACTTCGCTAGGCACTGTTGGGAATAAAGCAGATGCATAACCAACTCTTAGAGAATAAACAATGAAGAAATAGAGGAAAATTTTTGTATAAACAACTACAATATATGACCTAAGAGAATGATCACAAACTCAAATGCTCACAGAGTCCAGGCAGATGATATGCACGAAACAAGGTGAGTGTAAGGCAACAGGGAATGTGGAGCTATAAAACAAATGGTCCCTCTAAAAGAATTTTATTCTTTGTTTTAAGGGAAATAATGGAGAAAGAGAAGTTAGAGAATGTGAGAAAAGGGGGAAGAAAAAAGTGAGAGAGAACACAAGGGAGGAGAGCATGAAGAGAGAGGAGAGAGAAGGAATAAAGATACAGTAGAGACGGGCACCTGGGTGGCTCAGTTGGTTAAGCGACTGCCTTCAGCTCAGGTCATGATCCTGGAGTCCTGGGATCGAGTCCCACATCGGGCTCCCTGCTCAGTGGGGAGTCTGCTTCTCCCTCTGACCCTCTTCCCTCTCATGCTCTCTGTCTCTCATTCTCTCTCTCTCAAATAAATAAATAAAATCTTTTAAAAAAAGATACAGTAGAGAGAAAGGGAATACAAGAGGATGGTGAAAAGAGAGGAGGGAGGGGAAGGAGAAATTAAGATAAAAGAGAAGGCTGGAGAGAGAGGAGAAAAGAGGGGGAAAAGGGAGAAAGGTGGGGAGGAGGGAGGAAGGAGAAAGATGAGGAAGGGGAGAGTACAGAGGGAGGGAAGAGAGGAAGAGGAGGGGAGGGGAGAGAAAGACAAAGTACCAGGACTGAGCCTTGAGGAACTCCAGAACTTCCACACTGATTCAAAATCTTTGGGATACAGCAAAGGCAGTCCTGAGAGGAAAGTATATAGCAATACAAGCCTTTCTCAAGAAACAAGAAAGG
>NW_027397080.1:4221911-4267482 GCF_003265705.2 Callorhinus ursinus | reverse complement strand
GAGGAAAGTATATAGCAATACAAGCCTTTCTCAAGAAACAAGAAAGGTCTCAAATACACAACCTAACCCTACACCTAAAGGAGCTGGAGAAAGAACAGCAAATAAAGCCTAAACCCAGCAGGAGAAGAGAAATAATAAAGATCAGAGCAGAAATCAATGAACTAGAAACCAAAAGAACAGTAGAACAGATCAACGAAACTAGGAGCTGGTTCTTTGAAAGAATTCACAAGATTGATAAACCCCTGGCCAGACGTATCAAAAAGAAAAGAGAAATGACCCAAATCAACAAAATCATGAATGAAAGAGGAGAGATCACAACCAACACCAAAGAAATACAAACAATTATAAGAACATATTATGAGCAACTCTATGCCAGCAAATTTGATAACCTGGAAGAAATGCGTGCATTCCTAGAGATGTATCAACTACCAAAATAGAACCAGGAAGACATAGAAAACCTGAACAGACCTATAACCACTAAGGAAATTGAAGCAGTCATCAAAAATCTCCCAACAAACAAAAGCCCAGGGCCAGATGGCTTCCCAGGGGAATTCTATCAGACATTTCAAGAAGAATTAATACCTATTCTCCTGAAACTGTTCCAAAAAATAGAAATGGAAGGAAAACTTCCAAATCATTTTATGAGGCCACCATTATATGATCCCAAAACCAGACAAAGACCCCATCAAAAAGGAGAATGACAGACCAATATCCTTGATGAACATGGATGCAAAAATTCTCACCAAAATCCTAGCCAATAGGATGCAACACTACATTAAAAGGATTATTCACCATGACAAAGTGGGGTTTATCCCTGGGCTGCAAGGCTGGTTCAACATCCGCAAATCAATCAATGTGATACAATACATTAACAAAAGAAAGAACAAGAATCATATGATCCTCTCAATAGATGCAGAAAAAGCATTTGACAAAGTACACATCCTTTCTTGATCAAAACTCTTCAGAGTATAGGGATAGAGGGTACATACCTCAATATCACAAAAGCCATCTATGAAAAACCTACAGCGAATATCATTCTCAATGGGGAAAGGCTGAGAGCCTTTCCCCTAAGGTCAGGAACGCGGCAGGGATGTCCACTCTCACCACTGCTATTCAACATAGTATTAGAAGTCCTAGCCACAGCAATCAGACAACAAAAAGAAATCAAAGGCCTCCAAATCAGCAAAGAGGAAGTCAAACTCTCACTCTTTGCAGATGATATGATACTGTATGTGGAAAACCCAAAAGACTCCACCCCAAAACTGCTAGAACTCATACAGGAATTCAGTAAAGTAGCAGGATATAAAATCAATGCACAGAAATCAGTGGCATTCCTATACACCAACAACAAGACAGAAGAGAGACAAATCAAGGAGTCTATCCCATTTACAATTGCACCCAAAAGCATTAGATACCTAGGAATAAATCTAACCAAAGAGGCCAAGGATCTGTACTCAGAAAACTATAAAATACTCATGAAAGAAATTGAAGAAGACACAAAGAAATGGAAAAACGTTCCATGCTCATGGATTGGGAGAATCAACATTGTGAAGATGTCAATGCTACCTAGAGCAATCTACACATTCAATGCAATCCCCATCAAAATACCATCCACTCTTTTCAAAGAAATGGAACAAATAATCCTAAAATTTGTATGGAACCAGAAGAGACCCAGAATAGCCAGAGGAATACTGAAAAAGAAAAGCAAAGCTGGCGGCATCACAATTCCGGACTTCCAGCTCTATTACAAAGCTGTCATCATCAAGACAGTATGGTACTGGCACAAAAACAGACACATAGATCAATGGAACAGAATCGAGAGCCCAGAAATGGACCCTCAACTCTATGGTCAACTTATTTTTGACAAAGCAGGAAAGAATGTCCAATGGCAAAAAGACAGTCTCTTCAACAAATGGTGTTGGGAAAATTGGACAGCCACATGCAGAAGAATGAAACTGGACCATTTCCTTACACCACACACAAAAATAGACTCCAAATGGTTGAAAGACCTAAACGTGAGACAGGAGTCCATCCAAATCCTAAAGGAGAACACAGGTAGCAACCTTTTCGACCTTAGCCGCAGCAATTTCTTCCTAGAAACATCGCCAAAGGCACGGGAAGCCAGGGCAAAAATGAACTATTGGGATTTCATCAAGATCAAAAGCTTTTGCACAGCAAAAGAAACAGTCCACAAAACCAAAAGACAACCGACAGAATGGGAGAAAATATTTGCAAATGACATATCAGATAAAGGGCTAGTACCCAAAATCGATAAAGAACGTATCAAACTCAACACCCAAAGAACAAATAATCCAATCAAGAAATGGGCAGAAGACATGAACAGACATTTCTCCAAAGAAGACATCCAAATGGCTAACAGGCACATGAAAAAGTGCTCAACATCGCTCGGCATCAGGGAAATCCAAATCAAAACCTCAATGAGATACCACCTCACACCCGTCAGAATGGCTAAAATTAACAAGTCAGGGAACGACCGATGTTGGCGGGGATGTGGAGAAAGGGGAACCCTCCTACACTGTTGGTGGGAATGCAAGCTGGTGCAACCCCTCTGGAAAACAGTATGGAGGTTCCTCAAACAGTTGAAATTAGAGCTACCGTTCGATCCAGCAATTGCACTACTGGGTATTTACCCCAAAGATACAAATGTAGGGACCCGAAGGGGTACGTGTACCCCAATGTTTATAGCAGCAATGTCCACAATAGCCAAACTGTGGAAAGAGCCAAGATGCCCATCGACAGATGAATGGATAAAGAAGATGTGGTATATATACACAATGGAATATTATGCAGCCATCAAAAGGAATGAGATCTTGCCATTTGCAACGACGTGGATGGAACTGGAGGGTGTTATGCTGAGTGAAATAAGTCAATCAGAGAAAGACATGTATCCTATGACCTCACTGATATGAGGAATTCTTAATCTCAGGAAACAAACTGAGTGTTGCTGGAATGGTTGGGGGTGGGAGGGATGGGGTGGTTGGGTGATAGACACTGGGGAGGGTATGTGCTACGGTGAGCGCTGTGAATTGTGCAAGACTGTTGAATCACAGATCTGTACTTCTGAAACAAATAACGCAACATATTTTAAGAAAAAAGAAAAAGAAGAAGATAACAGGAGAGGAAGAAAAGGGGAGTATGTCAGAGGGGGAGACGAACCATGAGAGATGATGGACTCTGAAAAACAAACTGAGGGTTCTAGAGGGGAGGGGGGTAGGGGGATGGATTAGCCTGGTGATGGGTATTGAGGAGGGCACGTTCTGCATGGAGCACTGGGTGTTATGAACAAACAATGAATCATGGAACACTGCATCAAAAACTAATGATGTAATATATGGGGATTAACATAACAATAAAAAAATTATAAAAAAAAAAAAAGAACTTCCACACTGAGAGGTCAGGTAGAGGAGGTAGGCAGACTGAGACCAGGGTGATAAGAGAAAACCTAGGAGAGCACGTGTCCCAAAACCCACAAGGAGTAAATATTTCAAGACAGAGAAGATGGTCAATGGTGTCAAATTTTGCTGAAACTATCTATTGGATTTGACAAAATTGAGGTCATTTGTACCCTTGACAAGAGCTGTTTCAGCAGTGTGTCGGAGGTGGAGGCTGGGCTGAAGTATACTGAAAAGTGGATGGAAGGCAGAGAAAGAAACACTGCATGAAGACAACTCAGTAAGTTTTACTCTGAAGGAAACAAAGAAACTGAGCAACAGTTGGCATGGGACAAGCAGTCATGGAAGAGGTGGTTTTTTAAAAGGCAGTTGATATCAACAAATGCCAATGAGCACATAAAAAGACATTCAACATCACTAATCATAAGGGAAATTTAAATCAAAACTACATTGCGATACCACCTTTACAACAGCTACTATTTAAAAAAAAACAGAAAATAAATTTTGGCAAATATGTGGAGAAATTGAAACTCTTGTGCACTGTTAGTGGGAATATAAAATGGTGTAGCTACTGTGGAAGACAGCATGGTGCTTCCAGTTAAAAATACAATTATCATCTGATCTAGCAATTTCACTTCTGGGGATATACCAAAAAGAATTGAAAGCAGGGTCTCAAAGAGCTATCTGTACATTCATGTTCATCGCAGCATTATTCACAATAGCTAAAACATGGAAGCAACCCAAGTGCTCACTGATGAATGAATAAGCAAAATGTGGTATATACATACAATAAAATATCATTCCTCCTTAAAAATGAAAGACACTGACATATGCCACAACACGGATGACCCTTGAGCACTTTGTGATAAGTGAAATAAGCCAGTGACAAAATACAAATACTATATGATTCCATTTATATGAGATACTTAAAGTAGTCAACACATAGAGTTATAAAGCAGAATGGTGGTTGCCAGGGACTGGAGGGAGGGCGGATGGTCAGTTATTGTTTAATGGGTATGGAGTTTCAGTTTTACCAAATGAAAAGACTTATGGAGATGGATGGTGGTGATGGTTGCACAACATTATAAATGTATTCAATACCATTGAGCTGTATACTTAAAAGCAGTTAAGATGAGGGCGCCTGGGTGGCTCAGTCATTAAGCATCTGCCTTCGGCTCAGGTCATGATCCCAGGGTCCTGGGATCGAGTCCCACAACAGGCTCCCTGCTCGGCGGGAAGCCTGCTTCTCCCTCTCCCACTCCCCCTGCTTGTGCTCCTGCTCTCGCTCTCTCTCGGTCAAATAAATAAATAAAATCTTAAAAAAAATAGTTAAGATGATAAATTTCATATTATATATATTTTATCACAATTTTAAATTGGGGGAAAAAATACCATTGATATCAGATCAGGTTTGTCTACTAATGGGAATGATTCAGGAACGACAGAGCCATTGATGGTTATTAAAGGAAGATGGCCAAAGGAGCCAAATACTAGAATGGAATGGAACCCAGGCACACACGAGAAGAGTAGTCTCTAAACTAAGGAGGGACACTTCTATCATACTACAGAGAAGAAGGAAAAGGGTATAGATACCAGCATGGTGATAAACTTGGTGGTGAAAGTATGAGGGAATTCTCATCAGCTGGCTTCTATTCTCTACATATAGTATAGGGGAAGACCCCATCTCAGAATAAGCAGGGAGGGTGAGAGATTTGCAGAGAAGGAAGGAAGAAGGTATGAAATAAACCTTTTGGGAGGAGGAAAGCAGTCCTACTAGAGAAACATTGTAAGAAGTGTAGAACATCCTATTATAATTTGGGATCATAAATTTAAAGCATAACCAGTCAATTCTGTTTTTATTATTTTCTCTAGCAAGGTCAGAGGCTCAGGGGGCCACAGAGAAACCATGAATCACCTGTGCATCTTGAGATTCAGGGTCAAAGATCTGGGGTGGGGATGCCTGGGTGGCTCAGTAGGTTAAGCGTCTGCCTTCGGCTCAGGTCATGATCCCAGGGTCCTGGGATTGAGTCCCTCATCGGGCTCCCTGCTCAGTGGAGAGTCTGCTTCTCCTTCTCCCTCTCCCTCTGTGTGCTTTCTCTCTCTCTCTCAAATACATACATACATACGTACGTACGTACATACATAAATAAATAAATCTTAAAAAAAAAAAAGATCTGGTGTGAAGCCTTAGCTTCTGTGTTTCTAATCAGCTCACATGTGATGCCCAAGCTATGGGATTGCTGGGCCACACTTTGAGTGACAAGGGGCTATACATTCTCTTTTCTAGTCCTTCACTAAGAGAGACAGTGGGTTTATCATCTCTAAATCTGAAAATAGTAATAATATTAGTAATAAAAATCAAAACCTCAATAATAATTTAAAAAATGGGAGAGCATGGAGAAGGCAGGTGATGTGGTTTATCCAATTGTGGCTGTATTAGAAATACATTTTTGGGACGCCTGGGTGGCTCAGTTGGTTAAGCGTCTGCCCTCGGCTCAGGTCATGATGCCAGGGTCTTGGGATCGAGTCCCACATCGGGCTCCTTGCTTGGCAGAGAGCCTGCTTCTCCCTCTACCTGCTCTGCCTGCCACTCCCCCTGCTTGTGCTCTCTCTCTCTGACAATAAAATAATAAAATAAAATAAAATAAAATAAAATATTTAAATATATATATATATATATATTTTTTTTTTTTTGCCCCTCTTCTCATCTACATTTCTGGCCTTGGCAACCTCATACAATCTCAGAGCTTCAATCACCATCTTTATGTGGATATCATGACCCCTATCTTGCCTCCAATGGCCTGATGGATGATATGGGTGTCCCATGAACAACTCCAACAATAAATTACCTCCTATATTTGCTTCTCCTTGGTCTTCAATCCTTTGACTCTTTTCACTTTCTGATTGATCACCACATTTGATAAGCCATTAAGGCCAATTGATTTATCCCTAAAATATTAGTAACTTCCATGAATGAAAATTAGAACTAACCAAGATATCAGACACCAAAGTAGGCAAGAACTCAAAAGTTTGACAACATACTCCGCTGGCTTGACTGTAAAGAAACAGAGACTCACATACATTGCTAGTGAAAATGCAAGATGGTATAGCCCCTGTGGAGTGTTGTTCGTTTTGTTTTGTTTTTTGTTTTTTGTTTTTTTTTGTTTTGTTTTGTTTTGTTTTGTTTTTTGGAATATATAGCAAATTACCCATGCCTCGACCTTTTGACCTAAGAATCTATCCCAAAGACATACTGACAAATATGTCAGTATAAAATGATATGTGTACATGCCTATTCACTGAAGCACAATTTATAATAGCAAATGACTGACAACAGCTACCAAATATCCATCAACAGGAGACTGGTTGAATAACTATGGTACATTCAAAAATGGAATATTATGCAGACATAGAAAGGAATGATGAAAATCTCTATATACAGATACAAAGGAATTTAAGTGAAAATGCCAGATGCAGAAGAGTGTACCCACTATTCTACTTTTTTAATAAAAAAGGAAAAGATTAACACATATACATATTTGCTTATGTTTTCAAAAAGAAGAAATGGAAAAACAAATCAAAACCTAACAAAAATCAGTTACCTGTAAGAGAAAGGAAAGAACAGTGGGGATGGGATGGGAATGGGAGCTAGACCTCTCTGAATGTACCATCCTTTACGGTTTTAACTTTGAAAGCATATAAATGTTGTAAATAATTAAAAAATAAAACTAAATAGAAAGGACACAAAGTAATGTATATGTATCAAAAACAATCTGAAATCTTCAGTGGCTTCCCACTACTACCCACTCAGTCTGGCATCAATGCTTTCTAAGCCTGCCCCAGCTAGATATTCCCATCTTACTCCCCAGCGCCGTCTCCCCATCAACTACTGTATTCACATAGAAAATATCAACATTTTTTGAGTACACAGTTAATTTTACCAGCTCGACCACACACCTCTTGAAAATGAAATCCACCTCGGATCCATTTTGGAAACCTACAATGCTCAATCTCTAGTTACCATAACCTATATTGGTAACAATTCTGGCACCTGAAAGTTATTGGTTAGAAATTTTACATTTATTCTGAAGAATTCAAAGACTGAGCTCTTGATTATATAGAAAATATCTGGCTGAAGAGTAAATTCTGGTTACAAAACAAAGACAATAAAGAAAGTAACCTAAGTGTCCATCTAAGGAAAAATGGGTAAACGATGCGGCATATACATAGAATGGAATATTATTCAATCCTACAAAGGAAGGAAATTCTGGCGCATGTTATAACATAGATGAAACTTAAGACATTAAGTGAAATATGTCAGTCTAAAAAGGATAAATACCATATGATTCCACTTAAATGAGACTCCTAAAATAGTCAAATTCATAGAGACAGAAAGTAAAATGGTAGTTGCCAGGGGCCAAGGGTAGGGAGGAGTAGGGAATTATTGTTTCATGGGTACAGAGTTACAGTTTTCCAAGATGAAAACAGTTCTGGAGATAGATGGTAGTGATGGTTGTATAACAATGTGAATATACTTAATGCCACTAAACAGTAGTCTTAAAAATGGTTAAAGTGGGGGCAGCTGGGGGGCTCAGTCAGTTAAGAGTCCAACTCTTGGTTTCAGCTCAGGTCATGATCTCATGGGTCATGGAATCAAGCCCCGCAATGGGCTCTGCACTCAGCAGTGAGTCTGCTGGAAGATTCTCTCCCTCTGCCCCTCCCCTAACTCCCCCCCCTCAAATAAATAAATCTTTTAAAAATTGTTAAAATGGTTAATTTTATGTTATGTATATTTTACTATAATTTTTTAAAAGATTTTAAAGCAAAAAAAAATTGGCCATGGGAATACTTTTTAATGCTGGACCTTTTCATACCTTTTATTAATATGAACATAGTTTTAACCAAGGCTATCCTCTCCAGGGCCATTAGGGATCACTTAAGAAAGAGATTTGACTTTTTGCTTAAAATATGGTACCACACTCTCCCCAAAAGAGCATCCAACAGAAACAGTCTACCCTGGGACTACTTTGTTCCCTGGGGTTTGTAGAACCAGTAGTTATACACAGCAGATTAATTTAAAAGATTTTTCTAAGATTCTGAAGGTTGTTCCTAATCAGGGCTTTGTATTGGCATTGATCCATAATATCTGTTTTATGCCTCTGACCAAAATGCTCCCGAGTGGAAAGCCCTATCCTTCCCCTCCATCCCCACAGGAAAAATTGTTGCACTGTGAGCTACTACTGAGGTTGAGAAATCAACTGGGAAGAATTTACCTTTCCAAGGTAAAACTCTGCATCTTGTACAACCTTAACACAAGATGTAAATAATAGGGGAAACTGTGCAGGAAGGAGAGGAGAGGGATCCCAATTGATCTATTGTAAACCTAAAACTGCTAAAAATAAATAAATAAAGTCTATTAATTAAAAAAATTAAAACTCTACAGCTTAAATTCTTTGAGTTCTTGGTAGAGCAATCAGTCTTATTGGTCCGTTTGTATTGATTTACTTATTTATTATAAGTATAAATGCTTTCTTAATAAGGAAATACAGTCTCATTTAAACATGCAATAAATCTGGCCAGAAATTGAAGGATATTTTGCTAGCTAGTCACCATTCCAACCATACTTGAACATTGGGGGAGGAAAAAAGGAAACATCATTAGATGCAATCAGCAAGTTATAATTCCCTAGTTTCTGCTCCTGACTGCAATGGAAACCCCACATTTCTAACACATAGCTTTGCTTCTCTTGTACCACTTAGAGAATACAGATAGATACACTGAGGCCCTTGACCATAAAGGCAATTAAATACTGGAAGAAAGAGGAGATTTGCTGAAATGTCCTTCTAAACATTATTTAAAATGGAAATAACAAGCTTATACTTCCAGCTATGATGAAGTAGCTGGGTATCAGACTAATTCTCCTGTTAAAAACATCTATAAAAGCTGGCCAAAATAACACACACACACACATACACACACACACACACACACACACACACACACACCAGCTGCTTGAAGATACTGGAGGACAGCCAAAACAGCCAACACTTGAGGAACTAAGATCCCAAAGAGCATAAGTGGTTCCTGAAGGGAGCCCTCTGGCACGACCACATTTTTCCCTGGGGACATTTATTAATATACAATGCAGGGCCAAATAGTAATCAGCAGTCTCAGTGGGTTGGAGAAAGAAAAACTGAGATTCATGGACCACTGAGGAGGAGGGGCTCATTAAACACCAGACTTTCAACTGAGACTCTGGAAGAGCCATGACCTGTGATTAAGAACAAACTAGAAAGGGTGCCTGGGTGGCTCAGTTGGTTAAGCGACTGACTTTTGGTTAGATCATGATTCATGATCTCATGGTCATAGGATCAGGCCCCACGTCAAGCTCCACACTCAGCAGGGAGTGTGCTTGGGATTCTCTCTCCCTTCTGCCCCTCACCCCTTTCTCAAATAAATAAATAAATCTTAAAAAAAAAAACTAGAAATAGATCAGTCTAAACTGGATCAAAGTGATCTCTCCTTGCTCTCTCTGGGAAAATTAAATCCTCTCTGACAGGAGATATCATCCAGAGGCTCTACAATTTTCCATACCTAATTTTCAGCATTCAATGAAAAATACCAAACATTCCAGAAAACAGAACCAAATGCTAGAAAATCAAGAGAAAAACAGATAGTTTTTCTATCTGGAGTTAACAGGTGATCTGGAGTTAACAGACATGGACTTTCAACTTAACAGCTGACAAAATACTTAAACCAACACTTCACAAGAAAAGAAGAATAACTAAGTTGCCAATAAGTATATGAAAAGAAACTCAAAGTCATTAATCATCAGGAATACAAATTAAAGCCACAATGAGATAACTACAAATCTTAAGAATGGTTAAAAAATAAAAATATTAAATGTTGGTGAAGACATGAAACAATTTGTACTGCATACATTCCTGGTATAAATGTAAACTGATGCAAACACTTTGGAAAAATTTTTTTGCATAAATTATAAAAACTAAACATACATATACCTTATGACCCTGTAGTTTCACTCCAGAGCATATACATAACGAAAACAAGTGTTTGTGTAGCCAAAAGATAATAGCCAAGAATATTCATAGAAATCTTATTTATAATAGCCCAAATTACAAGTAGCCCAAATGTCCATCAACAATGGTATATTCCAAGGTAGCATATTCATCCAATAATATGAGACAATGACCAAGAACAAACTTCATCCATGCGACCCATGATGATAAAGCTCATAAACATAACATGGGAAAAAAAAGAAAACATGCTGTATGATTCCACTTATGTAAAGATTAAAACCAAATAAAATTAGCCCATGGTGATATAAGCCAGAATAGTGGTTATATTCGATGGGAGCAGATCACAACTGAAAGAGGCACAAGTCGGACTTCGGTTGTGCTGGTAATGTTCTAGTCTAGTTCTGAGTGGAGATTAGAAAAGTGTGTTCATTTTGTGAAAATTCTACAAACTATATATTCAAGGTTCATGTACTTTGGTGTATGTGATACACTCAAATAAAAAGTAACCAAAACATGTAGTTAGAAAGAAATTATTTAGGCAACTAAACATTCCCTAACAATGGAGGCAGAGGGAACCTGAACTGGAAGGTTCTGAAGACGGCTTTTACCTGTCATCTACTGGCCCTTGCATGGAGCAGCAGCTCTCCTTCAAGGCTGTCTTCCCACTCTCTCTTTCCCCAGCCCATCTATCTGCCATATCCAATTTGGATTTTACAGCAAGTGGTTAAATTTGTTTCACTTAACTTCCTGCTGCTTAAGGTAGAGACCTCATTCCCAAGGTACCACTGTGTAGTTAATTCCTGGAGTTTCCCTCTCAGAACTCTTCCTCAAGCCCATGCCTTCTTCTCCAGCCACGTTGCTTTCATTTGTCCTCTTTTAGTCATTCATTCATTCATTCATTCATTCATTCTTGCATTGACCTAATGTGTATTTGTGCAGTGTGTCGTGCCTGCTAGTGGCTATGAGAGGGGCTGAGGGTTGTGGAGGCAAGTCAGAGATGGCCTCTGACAACCAAAGCTTTTGACTTTCACCACCAAGGGCTTCCTACACAGAGGAGGCTTCCTACACAGTCTCACCAACAAGTTTCCCTCCCTCCTCTCTTCCCCTCTCTTCCCTGCCACCACCTCACAACTCTCTTCTCCGACACACACGCCTTTTACACTTTATTTAAGTAAGCAAGACAAGCTCATTAAAGGAAATTTTGGAAAATATATAAAACAAGAAAAAGGAAAAAGACCCTATCACTCATATTCTTAACACTCAAAGATTTTTAAGAACATAACTGTTCTCTTTATCATTTTTCAATAATGGCTGTCTTTTTAGTATACAAGTCTGATCACTATCCTCTCTTCCTAGAAGGTATTGAACTAGTCCACTGCCTGTGGGACAGTGGTCACGGGCTGTGGATGCAAGGTATGCTGCACCACCCTGTCTCTGCTTGCACCATTCCCTACGCCTACAGTGCTCTTCCCACCTCTCCAGCCTCAAACACTCACAATCGCCTGCCGTGGCCAGGTGCAGACTTCACTTCTGCTAGACCCTACTGTGACACGTGTCACAGGTGCTGGGACTGTAGGGAGGGCAGCGGGGCTGTCAAAATGCTGACCCTGGAATCAAATGCTAGAATTCCCCATGTCGTATTTCTGTGAGGACTGAATAAGATGACCCTGTCAAAGTGTAACTTAGCACAATGCCAGGCACAGAGTAAGTTCTGGGAACATGTTGCTTATTATACTTGTCAGATGTCTGCCTCCTTCCCCTGGGCTTTGCACATCCCCCAGGACAGATTTCTTCTTTATCTCTGTGCCCCCTCCCCCATGCTCAGTTTAAAGTGCTTTATAAATGTTTGAAGGATGAATGAATGACCTGCCAAGACTTGACATGTTCTCTTGCTATACATACCTTCCTAGTGAGAAATCAAAAAGAGGAGTAGGAAGATGGGGAAAAAGAGAGGAAGAATAAAGGAGATAGAAGGAGAAGGAAAGAAAAGAAGAGGAAGCAGAGGAGGAGGAAGAAGAGACTGGTAATGAATTGCCATTATTAATAATGGCATTTGACACTTGTGTGCACAGAAAACAGGCATCAATCACAGTATCCCCGCCTGCAATGGCCTCTCCTGCTGCTAACTCTTTGCAGTCCAGGAAAATGTTGGTCCTTGCACTTGATGCAAAGCTCAACATTACATTCTGGCCCCTGGGATAAATGAGCTGTGTAACAGCGTCACTGCCCAGAGACGGTTCCTGAGAGAGGACCCTCAGAGAGACCCCCTGGGAGGCAAAAGACTGCGTAGGGCCTACGCAGGACAATCCAGATCATCTGAGGTGGAAGAATGTATGGTGGGCATCGTCTCGTCCTCAAATTCTCCAAAACAGATGTAGCACTGGATGTGTGGAATATTTAAAGGCTCCCTTGCAGCCCAAGCATCTTGGCAAAACCTATTTCTACTGACTCCAGATATACTGGCTTCTACTTCTACTCTAGAGTCAGTGGTAAATCCCCAAGAACTCATTAGTGGTTTCTAGCACACATAAAAGTACAGAAAGCCTTTGTTTTGCTGATTAGGGAAGCTACATAAATTTTTAACTGATTATTAAGAAATAAATGCCAACCTTTGCAGCAAAACACATTTTTCTCTGTCTCTGAATACCAAGGAGGCCTTTGGGGCCTTCACCTCGGGATAGGCCTGGTGGTTTCACCCCAGCCGTGGGGGCCGGCTCCACCCCCGCAGCTGTTTCCAAGGGCAGTTCACTCATCAGCAGAGGCCCCAAGTCTCTGAGCGGGGGGTCATGGCCCTCATGAGTCAAATCCCACACAGAGAACACATGCCTTCCTAGTGGCTGGCAGCACCACTGGCTTGCAGATTTTTGCAAAGCGATTAAACCATGAACTTGGAAATCAGTCAGGCCTGAGTTTGAATTCCAGCTCCAGCACTTACTAGCTATGTGGCCTAAGGTAAGTTGCTCATCCCTCTAAATCTGACTTTTCTCATTTGTGAAATGGGAATAATAATAGCATCTACCCCTCAGGGCTGTGGTAAGGATTAAATACACAAAAGGGGAAAAAAGGAAAATGTGCAGACAATGCCCAAAAAGGAGTCAGGATAGTACTTGGTATACAAGTCATGCTTAGTAAACAATAGCTATTATTACTGTTATTTAGGGATCACTCTCTCAGCTTCCAGATTTGGTTCTGTAGCATTTCCACTGAGAGAGAAAGTCAAAGCTGAGGCTGAGGATGCTGAACTGAAAATTATAATAACAGCTAACCTTTAGGAGCATTTACAATGCTCCAGGCACTGTACAGGTGGTATTTACATATTTTATCCAGTTAATACTCACAACATATGGGCCACAAACTACCATGAACCTCATTTTAGAGAGGGGGTGTACAAGGCCCAAAGAAGTAAAATAACTTACCTTGGGGAGGGGGTGAGGAAGGAAAGAAATAGCTTGGTGGACGGGGGGGGGGGGGGGGGGGGGGGGAGGGGAGCACGGGGCTGGGAGCAGGGAGGAGGTGGTTCTGGAAAAATGGAGGAAGAAAGGAAAGGAAATAGTAGGTGTCTCTGTGGGTTATGAATTGGTTCCCTTTAATGTTCTTTCAGAGACAAAAGTTACGGTCGGAATTCCTTTTTAATTAGCAGCTCCATTGTTGTTATGAGACCACCGAAGTTCACAGGGCATAGTTAAATAGGAGGGAAGCATTTTCACCAGAATTGTAAGCTGGTCTCGTCCAAGAGCAGAAACTCTTATTAAAACCTGCCACGGCAAATGACCTCACTGCAGTAAGTATGGTGGTCTGCACCGCAGGGCACATCCCTAGTCGGGGAGAAGAGCTCCCGGAGGCCTCCAGAGATCCTGCTACACTTAACCACAGTGATCCACCCCCAGCTTCCTCCCAGGGCACAGCTCCCTTTTGTTCTTTCCCTTTTCTCCCCTCTCTTTAATAATGAACGTGTGACTCAGAGGTTTAATGAGTTACCAGGAGAAGTTAACCAGAAGGGAAGCCCATTGAGTAAAGGCATAATTAAAACTGTGAATGGACAGTGGAATACAATCATTGCAGGAGATGGGAGCACACAGGAATGACTCAGGGGTTAGGGTGCTTAGAAAAGGGCCTCTGGGACTTAAATTATTTCTGAAGATGATCTGAAAATTGAAGGAAAATTCTGGAACCCTTCCGCAGTCAGAAGTGATAGGCTGCCTGGACCTCTCCTTTCCCTCCCCTGAATGATCTAGACTGGTAGCCAGGACTCACTCCCAGAAGAAGCTGAACAACAGCTAAGGCTGAACGCATCAAGGGACTCATTACCCTTTTGGTGCTAACACCACCAGGCTTTAATGTCAATTACTTCCCCGGTGTAGATAAGTTTCCTGCAGGAAATTATAACAGGAGAAGGTGAAAAGCAAAGGCAGCATCACACTGGATTTTCACTCTTTAGCCCAAACCCAGAAATATTTTGCTTGGCTGGTGAGAGACAGTAAGGAAGACAAGCATGCAATACCTTCAGGGGAGGGAGGCTGGGCTGTTATGGTTCATAGAAGTCCACACGCCAACCTGCAGCCGATTACCCATGTGTGTATGATTAGAATTAGAAAGGAAACAGTACGGGGGGCTGTTCTTAGTTCTTAGGAGAAATGCAGGCTGATCCTAATCAAGAAATACAATGCTCCCTGGGTCAGGATCTCTGTAAAACAACAGCAAGAGAAAGGATACTCTGCCAGGGAATCCATTCTGGGAGTTTCCATAACGGCAGCCACTCCAGGTCAGCCACGCTAATGGACCAGCAGTACAAATTTATGCCAAATATCAATTGTCTTGGTTCCATACAAGTGTGCTTCCTGCTTGAAGAGGGCCAAGGCTATCTCACCTCTCCCCTTAGAATACAGAAGCGATTGCTTTGGCAATGTGGAGGGACATGAACAACTCCAGGGTATTTCCACTGGGGGAAATAGAAAGAGGTAGGGCCCAAACGTTATGGATGGAGTTTGAAATCCATTTTTAATTTTTGTTGAATATAAGCATACTCAGGTTTTGAACAGCCCTGGAAACAAATTATGGAAGCGACACTATGAACCATGAAGGAGAGGGAACTGACAGGTGCTTCTGCTTTTGGGTCTTATTCATATACATAAATTCTCCAAACTCCTTTCTCTATGCTCCAGGCTGATGAGGAGTGAATAACTTGGGTGGTCTAAAAAATCTTACAAGCAGTGGGGAAGGGCCCTAAAATTTTCTTTTAGTCAAAATGGTATGTTTATTTTATAACAGAAATATATACATGCACAATTTAAAAGGAAAATTAATATATGAAATTAATTATACTAGCATAAAAGGATTCAGTGATTTATTTTTCATCTTTGCCCAATAAAACAAGGAGAATTATTTATGTTTTTACGATACTTTCTAAAAATCTACCTCCCATTAATCTGTATGCCACTAAAAACAAAATTTAACTGCCCTGTGTCCTAAGAAAACTTAAACTTTTGCCAGAATAAGTAGAAGCGCATTTTGTCAAATAAAGGGGTATCAATCCAAAATTGTTATTATATTAATCCTGCTCTAATCCCCAAAGTTTTTGATTCCCTAAGACACTGCTAAACATGTAGGTATGAGCTTTTCATCAATAGTTGTCAATAAATATAAACAAATTCAGCCCAGCCTTAGTCTGACACAGTCGAACAGAGTGTGGGCTCTGGAGCCAAGCCACTTAGGGTCAGGTCCTGGTTCCCACATATACAGCTCAGGCAAGTGAATTAACTTCTCTGAGCTAATGACATCCTTAATTGACGTCCATTCAATGCAAAGGCACCTGGGAGAACTCCATCATCCAAGGACAAACTGGGCAGAAGAGAGAAAAAGTTCAAAATGCAATGATCCCTATTGCCCAGAATGGACACAGAAAGAAAACTCAGAACTCCAGTGGAGGAGGAGGATTTCAGAAAGGTTTGTTCATGGTCCAGATCTATTCTTAGCTAAGGAATAAGATGAATGCCTAAAAGGTTATAATGCAATGCAAAAGCCTCCCAGATTTTTGCCAGCTCAGTGTGAATCACTCCCTGAGTCAGGACAGGACAAGGCACCCGCTCCCGCCCTTGAACAGTACAGTTACCTGAGTCAGAGCCTATTTTGAAAAGCTAAAACTGATCTATATCTGGCATTTCAAGGGCAAGCCAATTCACCTACATGCAATCAACCACAGGTGAGTTCTTCTTCTATTCATAGATATCCTAGAAATAGGTCCGAAAACACAAAAGAGGCCCTGTGGTGCTGCAGGAATGGCACACAGAAACTCCAGAACCACCCCTTACTAGCTCTAAGCCCTTGAAAAAAATGTTAACCCCTCTGAACTTACCATTTCTCATCTGTAGAATGGGTGGCATAGAAGAGTGCCAGTTTTGAGGGGGGGCCAGAGTAAGAATGGACTGCAGCTGGCTCATGAAAGGAGCAGCCAAAAGGACAGAACAGAGGCCACACACGGGCCCAACACCGCGGGCTCTCACACTCCATGGCTTCTCCAGCTTCTGTGGCTACAAAGGCCACTACGGAGCCCCCAACACAGTACATCCGTAGAGGAGACCAATGGGCTAGCTGGCGATGAGTTGCCTCCCTTCCACCCTATAAAGAGCAGTATTTCATCCTGATTAGGAGTGACCAATATTTGGGGTGTGGATAGATCTATCTTTCTTGCCCGTGGGCCTCAGCCACCAGGACTCACAGTCTTCGCTTGACCGATCCTGCTGAAATACGAATCCTGCATAAATTCACTTTGGACAAAGAAATCCATTTTGCAGCAAAGAAGGTGCCCATGGGCACATGACTGTGCAAGCCACTGGTCCTACTACTTAGCACACCACTCAGACGCACTGGCTTGACAGAACATTGGAAGGATCTCTTGAAAACATGGCTAAGGTACAAATGTAGACGGAACACCCTACAAGGGTGAAACGCTATTGTCTGGGAAGCGGCATATACTCCCTGATGTAAAATCAAGAGCCTTTTTCTGAGGCTCACTCCCAAGAAACAGAATACATACGTCTGGGAACAAAGCGGGCTGGGGGCCTGGGAGTGGCCTCACTCACTATTACTCCCAGTGTCACTGGAGAAATTTGTGTTTCCTATACTTGATACGTTAGGCTCTGTAGGGCTAGAGATGCTTCCATCATAGGACGTGGTTTCTGCTACAGTAAAAGCTGTAGCTGCTGCCTGCCAAGTTACTGTAAGCTCCGCATCCCACAGCAGGCAAAGAAGTAGAGCTGTCTTACTGGCAAGTGGGTTTGACCATGATCATCGCAAGGAATTAGGGGTGCTGCCACGAAATGGGGCAGGGAGGAATACAGATGACATATGATAGATATGACGGGTGATCCTCTGGGGTGTGTCTTGGTATTTCAATGCCCAGTTTTAACTGTAAATTGGCAAATGCAACCACCACAGCCTGATAAGGACATGGTAACCAGAGGACTCAGACCCTTCAGGCATGCAAGTCTGGCTCACTCCAACAGAAGAGCCACCTTGATTAGCAGAAGTGTGAGCCAAGGAAGGGTGTTCTAGAAAGAGCAGCCAACAAAGGAGAGGATGAGTATCAGTTAGGGCCTCAGGACCAGTTGCAACAGTGGGACTGTAGTTTGTCCCATTAACCCCAAAATTCTGACCAAGAAGAATCTCAGAGAAGTTGTGGGAGGATGAAGTAAGCTTAAAGTGAGAAGTAAGTGGATCTGAGTGGTACAGGGGGTGGACTGTAGCAGATGCTATTGGCCATCCCACTCAGATCCCCATTTACCAGGCAGGTGTCCCCATCCTCCTGCTGCTGCTGTGGGTGTTGGCCGCTATGGCTCACACCTGCACTCCTCTCTGAAGGGTTCCTCTTAGCTCACGGGAACTGCCTTATCTAGAGATGCCTCTCCCACCTCCCCCCCGGGGAAACCTGTAACCCGTTGTTGCAGGGGAATAAAAGTGGAACCCCCTCGCCTCAAGGCAGGAAAGCCTTTGTGGTACAATTCACTCTTGAGTTCCACATGGGATTAGTGGTCTTCATCTGCTCAGGCTGCTATAACAACATCCCATAGACTGGGTAGCCTGTAAACAACAGAAGTGTGTTTCTCCCAGTTCTGGAAGTCTGAGATCAGGGTGCCCGCACTTGAGCTCTGATGAGAGCTCTCTTCTGAGTCACAGACTGCTGCTATCTTCTTGGATCCTTGCGGGATCTCTCCGGGGCCTCTTTTATAAGGGCATATTCTCATTCATGAGGGCTCCATCCTGATGATTTAATTACCTCCCAAGGGCCCCAACTCCTAACAGAATCGCATGAAGGGTTAGAATTTCAACATATGAATTTTGAAGGGGACACAAACATTCAGTGCATAAAACTGGCTGAAGCCAGGCTTTTAAGACCACTTCTTTACCTAGTTTCTCTCTGGCTCATACTGCTTCTCTTACTCCGTTAGGGGTTTTCCATAAAAGCAATCTCCCAATCAATGAATATTTTGCACATACTCCCATCTGGGCCATGTTTCTAAGCACCCAACTTAATCCACTTACCCAGGGTACATTTTTACGCATCTACTGTGTTTACAACCCCATATACCATGATCAAGGTATGATAGCTTGAGTTTTTGTTTAGCAGATATTCACTCTCCTCCCCTGCCACTAGGGACAGAAAATCCTCCCATGCCCCACTGCCACGGATTGTATTTTTCAAAAATGGCTGCCCCACTATCTCCCATCCCTCGCGCACTTCTCACAATGTGACGTGAACACCCCTCCCATAGAGTGTTGGGATCAGCGTCTCCTCCCCTTGAAAGTGGTTTTTGCGACTGTTTCAATCAAAAGAACAGCAGAAGTGACGCTATGTGATTTCCAAAGCTGGTCGTCATAAAGACAATGTAGCTTCCACGTGGTTCTCTGAAACGACTATGCTAGAGTTCCAAACCACCTTGTGTGCAGTCTGACAGGCCTACAGCCACCATGCTGAGTGAAAGCCCAAGCTAGCCCGCACAGAGCGACCGCTGGAGAAGTGAGAGAAGAGTGGAGAAGCCTGGAAACACTGGTCACCCTCCTGCTATACCAGCTCCAGTCATTACCTGACTGCAACTCCACAAGAGACCCTGAGGCAGGCCTGCCCATCTGAGCCCTTCCTGAACACCTGACCCAGAGACACCGGGAGAGACAAGAAAACAACTGTTACTGTTTTAAGCCACGAAGTTTCGGGGAAACTTTTTCCCTACCAGTGGTAACCAGGACATCTCCTGTGATGTTGCGCTTTCCCAGTGGAATCTGTATCTTGTACTTTTGCCATCACCATGAGAAGAGCATGTCTTAGGCATAAGCAAGTCACTCATACAGGAAAAGTGAAAAATGTGTGTAGTAAGAAAACCTGCAACCAGCCCAGATCAGCAAACCATCGACAAACTGACTTGCAAGATGCACAAATGAGACATAAACGCTTATAGCTATATGCCACCGACATTTTGTAGGATTTTTGTTGTTGTTATGTAGCATTATAGCAATAACTGACCCAAAAGGAAAGATGAAAGCATTCCCTGTTCCCAAGGATAGGATACTTCATAATCTGTAATTAAGGAGGCTTTATGATTATTATCAATAAAAATCATGAAAAGAGCAGCATTATCCAATAACATCTTTATCCTGAAATTTTAATATTCTTCTCCTTTCTTAAGCCCAATTAGTGATACTGTTCCTTTTTCTGTCATATGTCTGAGGACATATGACAAATGACCTCATGGGCTTTAATTAATCAGGCTCTACAGAATGAAATGTTGTCACGTGCCTTGCATGACTCAAAAAAAAGACAATGGATAGATAGAAGATCTTCCCAGCAACCATCAGCTAGAATGAGAAGCACCAGAAGCCAAGAATTAGTTTACAAGTCCCTTGAGATAAGAGATCAAGAATCTCACCAAAAAGAGAATGGGTAGTAATCCATCCAAGCAGTGTATTAGGGTTATAAGTAAAAAGGTATCAAGAGATTCATTTAAGCCAGGAATATAGAAAATAAACTTCAATCCAAAAGAATAAAGACAATAGATATTTACCCACAGACCCTGAGGACCACAGTGAGAAGCCATGAAAAAGACAGAAGGAGCCAGGGCCCAGTTTTAGATCCAACCAAACCTCAAGCCCAGGCCTTATTCAGGGTTGGTCTTGGAAAAAAGGGCTGGTCTTCCCTGGGTCCAATGATCCAAATGAATGTTTGAAAATAATTGATAATATACAAGGAATAATTATTACCCAGTGCATTTTTTAAATTGATTGGGGAAGGGAAATTTCATACCAAATTACTCAACAAATCATATTTTGATTTTAATGTTAATCTCACGAAACACTTGTCGTTTGTGAAAACTGTAGTTACTAAGTACCCCCTGGGGCTTCACTAGATACTGAGTATATGAAAGTTATACATCTTTCTCTGGGCCATAAGTAGGACCAGATGGGATACTGGAATTCTTACTCATCCTCAAATGGCATTAGGGAGACTGATGAGTCTATATTCAAACTTATTTCATCACACCAACCAGAGTGGCAAAGACATTAAGAATATCAAAGCCTCTTAGAAAGACAATCTTGAAAACCTCCTAAGAAAAAGATGACCTTGAGTCTGGCCTAACTCAAACCAAGCATTTTATTACTATTACCCTAGACAGTGAAGCACACAAAACCCACTGTTGAGGGATTTTTCAACAACAGCACAGTTGGCATGTTGAGCCAGACAACTCTTCATTGTGGGGACCTGTCCTGAGCACTGCAAGATGTTTATCTAGCAGCATCCCTGGCAGGTACTATCGAGATGCCAGGAGTACCCTGCCGTCATCACAACCAAAAACATCTCCAAAAACATTGCCAAATGTTCCCTGGGTGTCAAAATCACTCTCGGTTGATAACCAATGCATTAATGTGGTCTAGTCTTAAAGGGCCAGCTCCTAAAGGATGAAAGAGAAACAAACAAAACAAACTCTTTGAGAAACAAAAGCCATGTGACAAGGTTATATTACATCAGTGGTTCTCAGACTTTTTCTCTACCTGATAGATTCAAGTTCACAAGCATGGCACTGCCATGGACATACTGGGATTCCAACAAAATAGGACTATAGGTTAAGTGAAAAACTTCACCAGTTTATTCTGACCCAAGAAAGAAAATTTAAGTGCACATGAGTGAAAATGATGGATTATTGTCATGGACTGAATGGTGATCCCCTCCTCCCACCAAAAGAAAGATACGGTGAAGTCCTAACCTCTGGTACCTCATAATGCGAGCTTATTTGGAAATAAAGTCTTTGGGAATGTAGTCAAGTTAAGTTAAGGTCATCAGGGTAGAGCCTAATCCCATATGGCTGACATCTGCATAAAAACAGAGCCATTTGGGGGCACCTGGGTGGCTCAGTCGGTTAAATGTCTGACTCTTGATTTCGGCTCGGGTCATAATCTCAGGGTCCTGAGATAGAGCCTTATGTCAGGCTCCACACTGGGCATGGAGCCTGCTTAAGATTCTCTCTCTACCTCTCCCTCCCCACCCCCCGCCCTTGCATGGGCTCTCACTCGCTCTCTCTTTTAAAATATAAAAATAAAAAAGGAGACATTTGGACATAGACACAGACATGCACAGAGGGAGGGCTATGTGAAGAGCGGACCAATGCTGCCACAAGCCAAGTAACATCTGGAGCTACCAGAAGCTGGAAAAGGCAAGGAAGTGTCCTCTTCTATAGACTTTAGAGGGAGCATGGCCCTCTGGACACTTTGATTTTGGGCTGTTAGCCTTTAGAACTATGAAACAATAAATTTCTCTTCTGGGCCACCCGATTTGTGGTACCTTACTATAGCAGCCCTAGGAAACTAATAAATCTGTATTAGTTCTAGGAAAAATTATTAAATTCATTTTATTTTTAACAACTAGTGAGTTCCAGGGCCCCTGGGCAGCTCAGTCAGTTAAGTGTCCGACTCTTGGTTTTGGCTCAGGTTATGATCTCAGGCTTGTGAGATCGAGCCCTGTCTAGGGCTCTGTGCTGGGCGTGGAGTCTGCTTAAGATTCTCCCTCTCCCCTCCCTCTGCCTCTCCCCCCACTTCCCCACTTACACTCTCTCTCTCTCAAAAAAAAAAAAAACAAACCACCAATCTAGTGAGTTCCATACCAAAACCTGCATACAGATGTTTATAGCAGCTTTATTCATAACTGACAAAACCTGAAAATAATCGAAATGTCCCTCAGTAAGTAAATGGATAAACTGTGGGACACCCAGACAACAGAATTCTATACAATATTAAAAAGAAATGTTACAAAAAGACATGGAAGAACATTAAATGCATATTACTAAGGGAAAGAAGCCAATATATAAAGGCTGTATACTGTATGATTCCAACATTCTGGAAAAGGCAAACTATGGAGACAGTAGGAAGATCAGTGTTCACCTGGAGTGGAGGGAGGGGAGATGAATAGGCAGAGCACACAGGATTTTCAGGGCAGTGAAAATACTCTGTATATTATAATGATGGATACATGTCATTGTACATTTGCCCAAACCCACAGAATGTACAACCCCAAGAGCAAACCCTAAGGTAAAACTACTGTAGTTTGGGTGATTATACATGTAGGTTCATCCTTGGTAACAAACGTACCACTCTGGTGAGAGATATTGATAACAGGAACAGGGATATATGGGAAATCTCTGTATCTTCCTCTCAATTTTGTTGTAAACCTAAAACCGCTCTTAAAAAAAAAAAAAACTCAGTCTTTAAAAAAATTAGTAATCTGAAAACATCCATGTTTTACTAATTGTAGTAAACTACTTATAATATAATCACAACTGATTCAAGGCACGAATGTGTCACAACATAACAGTGAAAACTGCCACAGCACAGGATGTTCTGCATTGTGCCTCTGAAAAATTGGAGCTAGAACTTATAAAAGTTATTCATTTGGACCACATTAGTTTGGAATCAATAAAAATGGATACAAGGTAGTCCAACTTCAAATGGTTCATCACCTCCTACAGGGCAAAATCCAAACTCTTTAAGCAGAGCGTGGAAGCCCTTTACAACCTGGTCACAGCCCTTCTCCCAGACTCATCTTTGCCAAACCCTATCACACCTGTCCTGTTCCATGTGGAGCTGATCCAATGCCTCCCAGTCTTTTTCTTGTCAAGGCATACACAGAAAATGATCGTGTTTGAGGGTACACCAGGGTAAAGAGACAAAGATCAACAAACTGGCAAACGTGCACCTATTCAAGGCACCACGGAATACCACAGCACCCCACGCCATTGGGAAGTTCTGCTCTAATTCACCATGATCCTTCTTGCCTTTGTTTTCACATGAGAAAGCCCTACCTCTTAAGTTCACTGCTCCTCTACCTCCCAAGCTGCTATTTATCCTTCAAAACCCAGCTCACTTACCATGTTGTCTGTGATACATTTCCCACCTCTATTCTGCTATACTCGCACTGCACCCAGTACTGAGATGGGTGTTGTGGCCCTTGCCATCATGCTGGATTGCCATTGCAGCAGCCCCACCTAGAATGTGATCCCTGGTTGTGGGGGAGGGGGTCCAGGGACTACTAGGGACAAAATAAGTCTACACTGACTCAACAGATATTTATTGGCCTCCTATTAGAGACAAAGCATTGGACCAGTTGTAAGGATTCAAGGGTGACCAAGGACAGGGAGGGTCTCTGGCCTCCTGGAGCTCACAGGCTAGTGGGATTAATGGACATTAAACCACCACTCACACAATTCATTATTTAATTACAATGGTGGGGCATGTCTCAAAAGAAAAATACAGGCATCAATGAATGCATACAGCAAGCGGACCTGATCTATTTTGAGAGTCAGGGAAAGCTGCCTTCGAGGGACGGCACATAACAGATAAGCTCTGAAAGATAAATAGGAATCAACTAGGTGGAGGGTTGAATGTGTGTTAAAGGAGCATTCCATGTTCCAAACCAAGCATTCTGGTTTGACATCACATCCATAGGATCTGAACCCAGGCAGATCCTAAGTAAATATTTATTGAATTAAATTTTTTTTTAATTTTTGAGTACCTTAACCACTTTGTCGCTAAATGAGTTCCTCCAAAAAATTATTATCTTAGAAATCCTTTTCAATAATTCAAATGTACAAATATTTATTGAAACATCATTATATGCAAGTGTCTAAACGCTCAAGGCAAAACAGGACTTTTCCAGGTGAAGGAGACAGAAGAAAGTGTTTTAAGCAAAGTAGAAACCACAGGAAAATCATGGAGGCAAGAGAGCACACAGTGTGGTCTGGAAAGAGTATGGAATTTAGTTCAAAACAAGTATGAGGCCTTAGCAAGGGATAAAGAGATTGGGGTATTAGTTATCAATTGCTGAATAAGAAATTATCCCCAAAGCTGAGAGTTTGCAACAACACACATTTATTATGTCACAGTTTCTGTGGGTCAGGAAACTAGGCAAGGCTTAGCTGAATCTCCTTTACTAGCTTCAGGGTCTCTCACAGACGGCAATCAAGATATCTTCTGGGGCCATAGTCATCTCAAGGCTCAACTGAAGCAGTAACTGCTTCCAAGATCATCCATTGGTTGTCTGCACTCACAGGATTCAGTTCCCTGTGGACTGTTGGACTGAAAGACTCAGTTCCCTGATGGCTGTTGGCCAGAGGCCGTACTCAGTTTCTTGCCATGTGGGCCTCTGTAACATGGCAGCTGACCTCATCAAAGGCCACATGAGAGAGAGTTTGCTGGCAAAACAGAAGCTATAGTCTTTTGTAACCTAATAATGGAAGGAATATCCCATCACTTTTGCCCTATTCTATTCACTGGAAGCAAGTCACTAGGTCCAGCTCATACATAAGAAGTAAGAGGAAGTGAAGGTCATTGGGGGTCATCGTATAAGTAAGTCTAACAAGCACCATACCATGTAGAGTCTTGAATGCCAGTGATGGGAACTTGTATTTTACTAGGTAGTAGGATGCCAGTGAAAGTTTGGGGACATAGAAGTAACATGACCAGAGATTCTCCACAGGAAGATCACCTCCATAGATTACATAATGCTGTGTAAGATGGTTTGGAGGCAGAGTGTGATTGGAAATCAATTAGGAGGCCAATACTCTAAATACTGAAGGCCTAAACCACTACCTGCTTTTAACATACATCATATATTATAAACACAAGAATCTCATGAGATAATCAAGCCGACTACTGTCCCCATTTCATAGGCAAGGAAATTAAGGATTAGAAGTTAAACACCTTGTCAACCAATATTGAAAAGAAGGTCAGAATGCAAAGGAAGAGTCTGGTAATACTTGAAAACTGTCAAGTGGGGTTGGGGATGCAGAGGGAGAAGAGAAAGAAGGATTTGTCAAAGCTTCAAGTTTTCCAACAAGGATGAATAGGAAGAATGTGGTTCACAAAAATCAAGAGGCAGGAAGAAGCATCAGGAATGGATGTAGGACGAAGGATAATGGAACTTGGAGTCTGTGGCACTGAGGAAACAAGCAGGTAGACAAATCAGCATCCCCTGGAAATGGCAATCTGGTGTCGGGGTTGGGGGGGACGTCCACATGGGAATGTCAGATGAAGCCATGGGAGTGCAAAGAATTTCTAGAAAAGAGAAGGAAGAGAAGGCAAGGGTCAAAATCATGGGACCTGCCACTTCTAGAGAAGTCAGAGGAGGAAGGACAGGAGGCAAAAGTGGGGAAATTAAGAAGAGAATCAAGAGGCCCCAGTTTCAGGAAACCCTGAAAAAGAACACTTCAAGAAAAAGGGAAACACCAGAACCAAATGCTATAGTGAGCCTAGAAGATGACAGAGGTCACTGAAAAAGGTCATCCATGCCACTTGAAGGAATTTCCATGCAAGGGTGTGGAAACTAGATTATGGCACAGGAATGAGGGCAAGTGAGGTGTGGGGACAGACCAAAAATGAGTATTTTCAAGGAAATGGGCGAGAAAGGCAATAGTGGCCCAGAGTAGCAGCTTGAGAAGGGGACAGAGGACTGCCCTGGGCAAGAAGAGAACTGAACACGGCCACAGCAGGGGATGGGGACAGGGGGATTGGAAGAAAGACCAAGTACAAGAGAAAAGAAAGGATGATGCCTGCTTGTTGTGTGAGATTCCCACAGGCTCAGGCAAACATAAACATAATGACAGGATTTCAAACTAGGAGTAGAAGTCATCGGGATCTCCTCCTATTCCTGACTCCTCAATTACTGCCACCCACTCTTATGCGCCTATCCCATGAGCACAGGCTCCCCTTCCCTTCTCTTCCTTTCCCTTCCCTTCCCTTCCCTTCCTAGTCTAAACTCCCTCGAGGCCAACTTGTCCACTTGATGGTTTCAGGGTGCTGTCACACCTGGCCCCAGCTCACCCCTCCAGCCATAACCCTACCCCGCCCCACCCCACCCCCACACATACTCTATCCTCTGGCCATTCTGAACCTTGTTCATTCTTCAAAGATGTAATGCTCTCCCCTCTGGCCCTTAGGGTGTCTTGCATATCGTGTTCTCTGCTTGGAATACTCTTCTCACACCCTTCTTAATGTGACCATCTCTTTATTCTTCAGATTTCAGCTGAGATGTAATTTCCTCCAGGAAGCCTTCCTGGCACCCACATAATCCCAGAGGACAGTAAACTCTGTGTCGTAATTGCCTATTTATTCATTGGCCTTCTATGGGACCAGAAGCTCTGTGAGAGGAGAGGCCATGCCTATGTTATTTACCACAGCCTCAGTATTAGATACTCAGCCTTACTGTATTGAAGGGACAGAAGAAGCTCTAGGACTTCTAGATTCTTCTAGAATAATTCTGTCATTATCTGCACCTAGCCTGCCCTTCAGGATTGAGGCCCACATTGCCACCACTGCTGATGGCTCTCAGCTGACTCCACTTCTAGGCACTGCTCTGGACTGCATGGGTTGCCTCCACCACTTTGCTTGGGGCAGTTCTTGTGCCCACTGACTGCTGGATACAGGGCTATAAAGGCTGGTCCCCTTGTCTCTATTCTGAAAGGCCATCCTAGTTCCCGACCCTCCTGTGGGATCAGCTGAAGCTTTCGTTGTGACTACGTCATACCTCAGATTCCCCCTCAACCCAATCCTGCCTCCCTCATTCCACCACTTCTATTGATCCAGAGAACATTCCTAAATAAGCCTCCTGCCTGTAAATCTCCCTGGGACAAGTAGATAAACAGAAATGAATTCTGTCCAAATCACTCTCCAACACAAGGATGCCCAGGACAATATTTCTAGGTCAGCCTCTAGAACAGTGGCATATATCAGGCCACAGGGAGATACTGATTGAATGAATCAATGTGGTCATTTGGTCCTTGAATTCTTCTGGTGACCCTCACCACACATGTGGTGAGTGAGCGAAGTGACTATATTTCTTAGGAAGTAAGAAAAATCGATCTAAAGAATTTTCATAGTCCCTTCAGCTGGTCTGTTACAATGCATTGATCTGAACACAGCGTAAGTGAATTCCACTGCTAGCCAATTCCACTGCTAGCCATTGCTAGAAAGGAAAGCAGATTGCCAGTGCTTATTTTCAGAGAATGTGTCTTTAGACCAAGATTCTCTAAGCAGGGACCGTGCCGACCAGGAGCCTGGTGCCACGCGTCTAGCTGGAAATCACATACAGAGACTCTGTGATGGCAAATGTCCCATGAGAATCATGCTTCTGGAAGAGCTGATCCATTAGAAGTTGATGAACCCACAAGGCTATGTTCAGAGATTAAGGGTCCTATTGAGGGCTTACGAAATGGCAAAGGGCATAGAGGACAGTTGAGCAGCCGAGGCATGCCTGGCCAGCCCTCACAGAAGGGTGAACATTCCTCCTGCTGGAATGTGAACAGCAGGTACCACACTCGGAATTTTATGTCGAGATCAGTGAATTCAGCCACCTGGTTGATTTTCTCTTTGATCTGCCTTCTAGGTCAACCACCTCCACCTCTGTATCAACAATGCTCTGACCTCTACCACAGTGATCGCAGCTATGACCTATGGAGATAAACAGAAAAGGAAGAAGAAGGTCATTTTTTGTGTCCAGACCAAGTGGTGATTGAAAGTGTACCTTTCATCTAAGGATCTCCTAAACACATTTACAGTGTACTTCACTCATTCCCACCACTCTTCCCTAAGGTGCTATTGCTCCCCCTCCCGAGATGCAGTGACCTAAGGCCCAGAGAAGGCAAGTCACAGGCTTCATTAAAGCCACTGGATGCCAGAAACCCAACTCGGAAATCCCGATTCTCAGCCTGTCTTGCAGGGCTTACTCTTCCAGAACGCTACACTACCCCCAAAAACAGGCAGCTAAAGACCCACTAAACCTCTGGTTGGTTCTCATTCTGTTGCCAAGAATTCACACCTGGGCATGTCACTGCCCCTTTCTTTGCTTCCTCATATAAATAAGATGTCATTTCCACCTCTTGCTCTCTTGAAAGTAAGCAAGTTATCAAAACGTATAGCGACTTAGAAAAGAGTGGTGGGAATGAGTGAATTACACCATAAACGTATTTATTTACAAGCATTTCTTAGAAACCTCAATTCAGGCTATATCTAAAGTTATTTCTCATAGTCATCCAAAACTACTATTATGGACAGAGATTATTGAAGATGTAATTAATCAAATTAAGATGGGGGATTATCCCGGCATAGAGTGGGCCCCTGGTCCAATGCAACTGGTGTCCCTTACAAAAGGGGGAAATGAGAGCGCAGACATGCACGCAGGGGGAACACCATGTGAAGACACGGGCTGCATTGCCACAGGCCAAGAGCTACCAGTAGTAGGAGGAAGGCCTGGAATTGAGCCTTCCCTAGTGCCTTTGGAGGGAGTATGACCCCACCAACACCTTGGTTTTGGACTTCCGACCTCCAGAACTGAGAGACAGGAAAGTTGTGTCATTCTAAGCTAAGCCGCCTACTCTGTGGCCCTAGCAAACCAATATGACCATAGTACTCAGCGTATCTTCAAAGTCTATGGCTTCCAAACGCTTACTGTGCTCACAGCCTAGCTGTTTACAACTACAGGGGAAAGGGAAGAGGAGAGCTGAGTAATGGGAAGAAGGAGTTTGGACATACAGGGTGTGTTAAACTAGGCAGAGCGGGGAGAGAAAAGAGAACGGGAGAGAACACAAAAACTCAGACAGGGAGCTCAGGACAGAACCTGGCAGGGACAGGATGAGAATGACGACCTTCCACAGCTCCTGCAACTCCACAATGCAGAGGCCACAGCTGGGTCTCCCTTTGTGTGAGTTGCCACCTGCTGTTACCACCAAGGGAGGGAACACAGCCACCCCAGGAGAGGGATGTGGCCCCCACACTCCCCCATCGCCCAGCTGCCTTCCTTCCTTCCTCTCTCAGCCTCAGGTGGTCCTGGCCTGCCAGCACGGGGAGGAAGCTGGTGCAGGCAAGGAGGTGAGCCCATCCCTCCTGCAGCTCCCAGGCTGACTGATGCTCCCGCCTGAGCATGAACAGAGGAGGGAGACCAGGCAGTTCCGGAAACACAAGTGACATCAAGCCCATTAATCATAACATTTGCAAATAAAATACAGGTCTCTGGGGTCATGGATTTGTTGAGAACCTACAAGGTGGAAAGACTGCATCGCGGGGCGACTAGATGCTGTAAGACTCAAAGCATAAGCGACAAATTCCATAAATCCTCCTACCACCAAAGGCAAAATCGCAGACTCCCTGCTATGTCTGTCCCATTGTCTGATTCCTCCAGCAACCCGGCTTCCCCTGACCCTGTTTGGGGCAGTACACCCCATGCGGATGCTTTGGCTGTAGAGTCAAATTGCAGAAGCATGGGAAGATTTGGGGTTATGCACAACATGTAACTGAGGAATTATCACAGGTGGTTTCATGCCATAGACTCAAGGAAAAAACCTCCTCAGACCGTCCATAGGAATGGCTCTGGTATAAAGGAGATAAATAGCTCCAGCTTAAAACTGTGTCTGTCGGTATTTTAATTCCCTTTTTTTTTCGATTAAGACCCAAGTCTATGTCTCAACTCAGCCTTTCAGTAAGGCACAAAGGAGTCTACTAGACCGGGGGTCCCTCAACCGTTATGGAGCCCCAAGCTGAGAAATATAACCCCACCCCTGGTCAGTAGCCAGGATTCACCCCAATGGTGTTATGGACTAAACTGTATCCCCCCAAAACGCATATGCTGATGTCCTAACCCCTAATGTGATTGTATTTGAAGACAGAACCTCGAAAGAGATAACTAAGGTTAGATGAAGCCGTAGGGAATGGGGCCCTAGTCCCATAGGAGCGGTGTCCCTAGAAGAAGAAGAAGAAGAGCAGATACCAGGGAGACACACACACACACAGGGAAGGCCGGGTGAGGACACAGAGAGGAGAGGACTGTCTGCAAGCCAAGGAGAGAGACCTCAGGAGAGACCAAACTTCCTAGCACCTTGATCTTAGACCTCCAGCCGTAGAGCTGTAAGAAAATACATTTGTTGTTCATGCCACCCAGTCTGTGATCCTCTGCTGTGGCAGCCCCAGCAGAGGTAATAAATGGTAAAGTCTCAGCTTTCAGTCGGTCCGTCAGCAAATATTTATTGAGCACCTACTCCATGCACTCTTCTGGTTACCCAGGATAGAGCAGTAAACAAAAGGCACAAAGCCATGGGGAGGGGGGATGCTGGGAGCCCTCACAAAATTTGGGAAGCATGGGACACTGGCTTCTGTGCCCTGGGTCCCCAGCACTTCCTCCCTCCCACATCTGTGGCTCTCAAAGTGGCACTGGGAACTTGTTAGAAATGCACATTCTCAGGCATCACCCCAACTTCTTGGATCATCAATTCAGGGAATATAGACAGCTGGGCCTGCAGGTGATTCTCAGGCAAAGAAAGTGTGACAACCGCTGGCCTACTGTCCACAGTGTCCACCCTGACCCAGAAGCGGCTTTTATGGCCTCCCCCCATCCTTCCCCTTTACCCTCCCCCCACCCCGCTTCTGAGCGCCAGGCTCTGTGTGAAGCGCTCCACACACTGGCTCCAGGCCCTCAGCACCCACCAGGTTGACACAGTCATCCTCAAGTTCCTGAGGAGGAAACTGAGATTCAAGGAAGCTTCACCCCTTCCCAAAGACCCACGGCCGGCCAGTCATGGGATCCGGATGCCAAACGCCAAACAGCATGCTTCTTCCTCAGGCTCCTCACTATCTTGTTCTCTCTTCCAATTACCCTCACTCTCTTTCTTTTTTTTTAGGCCCTTCCAATGCACAACAGTCAGATCCCTCCTGGTCTAACAGGGCCCAGCTCACCTTTCCATGGTTTAGCAATTATCTGCATTTTGATAGCAACACTTACTGATTTCTACAGGATGTCAATTCACAGTTTAACACAATGACCTCCTCCCTAGTGCACAGTATAGTACCAAATGTACTATATACATCTGGGGGAAATGGGGTATTCTTCCCTTCTTTATAAGGAAAAAGTACTAGAAAGAAAAAAAAACTTTAAAAATCCACTACTAGTTAGGGAAGCAGGAGTCTGAGTGTTGTCAAGTGATATTTTCTATAGTCATTTTAGACTTGCACCTGGGAACAGAAACACCTGAATGAACAGAGCTTTGGGCCAGCGAAGGCACAATGCCTGGGAAAGGAGCAGGCAGAGGGGTGGGACTTTTGAAAAGTGCCCACTCTAAGCCCACAGTTAACAAACAAGGGGACGTATTAGTGAGGTTGTGGAGAAAAAGGAACCCTCATACACCACGTTACTCCAGTAACGTCACTTGGAGCAACCACTTGGGGAGAGGGTCCAGGAAAACAAACAAATATAAATGGGGAAAACAACTGGGAGGTTTATTAAAGAGCGGAAAATAACCTTATCAGAGGACCCTGCAATTCCCCCTCCGAAGTATCTACTCAAGAGAAATGAAAACATTTGTCCACATAAAGACTTGTATGTGAATGTCCACAGCAGCGTTGTTCGTGAGAGCCCAAAGGTAGACACAGCCCAAATGTCCATCGACTGTGTGAGTGGATAAACGACACGTGAGCTATCCACACCCTGGAGTACTATTCAGCAATAAACAGGAACCAACGACTGATCACCTGCTACACAATAGGGATGGCTTTCGAAAACACTATGCTAGGCGAAAGAAGGTCACATACTGTATGAGTCCATTCACATGCATGCCGAGAAAATGCAGCTCTGTAGAGACAGAAAGTAGATTCGTAGTTGCCTGGGGCTGGCGGCACCCGAGATCTTCCAGGGGGACGGAAATATTCTACAAGTGGTTGTGGGGATAGCTGCACAGCTCTGAAGTCCTTATAGTGCACATTTAAACTTGGTGACTTGTATGATATGCAAATTACACTTCAACGAAGCTGTGTTTCAACGTGGGGGTGCTGTGAGTGAAAGCCCTTGAGGTGCACAGGCCTGAGCTGCTAGATCTGCTGCAGTGAAGGCTTACTGACCCTAGCCCAGCTGGGAGCAGAGAACCTGAGATGGCACCAGTGCGAGGCATGCCCAGGGCGAGGCGGGTAGGGGCGCGTGGCCGAGCGAGTCCGAGGGACGCAGCGGGGAGAAGCACACTCGGGGGCCACTGCCCCCCCAAGAGAGAGGTGTGGGGATTCACAGGGTGCAGGTGGGCTCTTATGAGGCTGCCCCAGAAGAAACCTGAAGGGGGTCTGCTGCCTAAAATATAAGAGGAGGGACAGGCAGGGATTTCTGACATGAGTCATTAAAAATAAAGAAATGCTTTCTTCTTAAAAATAAGGAGCCAAGAGCAGGAAAGAATGAGGGGATGGGGGTATGCTGGTCCCACTTGTAAGCACCCCTATAAGTACATTGAAGGACATGCTACTGTCAGAGTGGATTTCTTTATGGTGGCATTCCATAGGCTTCCCCAGTTTGCTTGCTTTTCATTAACCACAAACACAGTATCGACACTTGCGCCGTATCTGTCATTCATGGCAAAGGGACTGGAAAGGTCAGGATCTACTTGAGTGACAACTACTTCTAAAGTTTCAGCAATGGAAATACAAAAGGGAACTCGAAGATAACTAGATTCTTCTTACACTTTGCTTTCCTTCTACCTTACACACTAAATAGCTAAAGGCATTGATGGGACAAAGTCCTTCACCCACTGTAGCACTCAGAGTCTCTGGAAAACACGAAAGCCACCCCTAGCTTATTTTAGTAAACAGCTACAGGCAGGGTAAAAATCAACATGGTTTTGAGAATAAAAAAATGATTCTCGTCCTTTAAGGAGAGGAATTTATTTAACGCTGCAGGTTTTATCTCGCACGACCTGCCCATCATGAGCCCGGGAAACTATCATTTATGTATCCAGTAAATGCAAAATTGATTAACAGGTCAGTGTAAATGTCAGTTTGGGGGGTTCAATAAATGTAGTTCCACAAGGGTCACTTTTTGCTCAGTACTATTTAACATTTTCATTAATTACTTGCTGACAGAATAGGTGAGAGAATTAGAAGTGTATCATTAAAACCGCCAATTTAGAAAAAAAAAATAGTTAAAATACATACAGGTCTTGATAAGCTAGAAGACAGAGAGAACCCATTTGGTATTCTCAGGGCTCTGCTTGGTTCAAAACAGGTGCTCGATAAATGTTGGCTGGACCGAATAAACGGCAACAAAACAGAAGACCAGCATACATGATTCCCTGAAGAAGGAAAACCATTCGCAGGTTTTCACGGATACCTACTACGCATTTTAAACCCAAACTAAAATTTCTTATAACAATGTAACCATAACTCACCAAAAGCAAGATCAACATATCAATAATGTGCATAAATCTAATTTAACTGACAAGAGCCAATATTATAGAGAACATGCACAATAATTGAAAACATAGTGTACCCTTTATTATCCTTTTCCTTAAGTACAATCAGAGAGAGATTGTTGGTGGATATCTCCCCCGACCACCCCAGTTGTGAATGAGAAGGCAGGAAAAGTATAGGAGAATGACCACCAAACAGTAACAGTCTTAGCAGAAAACAGCAAACAAAGGTGCAGCTGTGTGGAGAAAAAGACAGTCACACCTAAGCCAACCCCTGGAACCACAAGTTCTGCATTTGTAAATGGCTGGCTCACACCCAAGCAGGTTGGGACAGGAACCAAAGCTACAAGGACTCACTAGGACACCAGAGCCTCCCTCTGAGCAGCTGAGTGGCTCCGGCAGGTTTTGTTTGGCTACATTTTTAATTAGAAAGGAAAAAAGAAAGTTTCCAACTGATGGCAATCCTGCTCAAAGTCTCAGCCCACGGCCCACCTTCTAGAAGAACTTAACAGAAATACAGACTCTCAAAAAAAAAAAAAAAAAAAAGTACAGACTCTCGTGCACAAAGGAGAGGACTCAAGGGTAGCCAGATAAAGAAGTAGAGGAATCAAGAAAACTTTTCTAATGCTCTTTTTACCAAGTAATAGTCCTGGATTAGAACTGTCCTTGGTTGGGAATGCAAGCTGGTGCAGCCACTCTGGAAAACAGTATGGAGGCTCCTCAGAAAGTTGAAAATAGAGCTACCATACGATCCAGCAATTGCACTACTGGGTATTTACCCCAAAGATACAAATGTAGGGATCCGAAGGGGTACGTGCACCCCGATGTTCATAGCAGCAATATCCACAATAGCTAAACTATGGAAAGAGCCAAGATGTCCATCGACAGATGAATGGATAAAGAAGATGTGGTATATATATAAATGGAATATTATGCAGCCATCAAAAGGAATGAAATCTTGCCATTTGCAACAATGTGGATGGAACTGGGGGATATTATGCTGAGGGAAATAAGTCAATCAGAGAAAGACATGTATCCTATGACCTCACTGATATGAGGAATTCTTAATCTCAGGAAACAAACTGAGGGTTGCTGGAGTGGTGGGGGGTGGGAGGGATGGGGTGGCTGGGTGATAGACATTGGGGAGGGTATGTGCTATGGTGAGCGCTGTGAATTGTGCAAGACTGATGAATCACAGACCTGTACCTCTGAAACAAATAATACATTATATGTTTAAAAAAAAAAAAAAGAAGATAGCAGGAAGGGAAGAATAAAGGGGGGAAAATCAGAGGGGGAGACTAACCATGAGAGACTATGGACTCTGAGAAACAAACTGAGGGTTCTAGAGGGGAGGGGGGTGGGGGGATGGGTTAGCCTGGTGATGGGTATTAAGGAGGGCACATACTGCATGGAGCACTGGGTGTTATATGCAAACAATGAATCATGGAACACTACATCAAAAACTAATGATGTAATATATGGTGATTAACATAACATAATAAAAAAAAGAACTGTCCTAGGTAAAAAAGAATTAATTAATTAATTAACTAATTTAAAAAGCAACAAATAAGGAGTCTTCAAACACAAGAAGGAAAAAATGCAGGGAAGAATTCAAACAGTCTGTTCTCCTAAAGAAACTTTTTTTTTTAAAGATTTTATTCATCCATTTATTTGGTAGAGAGAGATCACAAGTAGGCAGACAGGCAGGCAGAGGGAGAGGGAGAAGTAGGCTTCCTACTGAGCAGGGAGCCCAACGCTGGGATCATGACCTGAGCCAAAGGCAGACGCTTAACCAACTGAGACACCCAGGCGCCCCTCTCTTAAGGAAACTTAAAAAGAATATCACCAGGAAAAGAAAAACAAAGAGATCAAAGCTGTGTGATCATAGTCAATATGACAGAGCTAAGGGAGAAATGAGGAGAAAAGCAACACCAACTCAGCATCTGAAACTGCCTGAGAAATTTCCAGAAGCAGAATTAACATTCCAGAAAACATAAGCTATGGTGAGGAGTGCTGGCTTAAGAGGGGAGGGAAAATATCACCTAGAAGGCAAAGGGAAAGGATTAAGAGAAGAATAAAGAGAAATCATGGAGGATAGAGGGCAGAGAAGCTGTTTACTGCAAACAAGTACATTCACTTCTAACAGAAAGACCCAGTTTTGCTAATGGGTAGATAGTAGGGGGAAAGTCCAGTGCAAGCCGCGGAACAGAGAGCTCAGGGGTAACAGAGACCCTATGCATCTGACAGAAGAAAAAAAATCCTCTCTGGAACAGAGCATGTTCAACTTGGGCCTCAAAGAATTCCCACAAATTACAAGACAAAACACCTACATGCTCTAGGAAACAACATGAGCAGAAGCAGATAAGACAAGATTTGCAACATTAAAATTATGAAATGCAAATAATAAAACAATCATGCTGACTTTGTTTAAAGAAATAAAGTACCAGCCTGACAATATTTGCCAGGAATAAGAATCTGAAAATGACATCAACGATTTGAAAAATAACCAAAGAAAACCTCCAGAATTTTTTAAAAAGCACAAAAGATCAATGGCTAAGTTTAACAACAGATTAGACATTGCTGAAGAGAGAATTAGTGAAAAGGTCCAAAGACATTACCCAAAATATTTCAAAGAGAGATAATACCAGAAAAAAATACAAAAGAGAAATTAAGATACAGAGGGGATAAGGTCCAATATACATTTATTCAGAGTCCCAGAACAAGAAGAGAGAGAATGTGATAGAAGTGATATTTTGTGTGTATATGTGCATGTGCGTGTGTATGTGTGATAATTTTTTTAAGTTTTTATTCTAATTCCCGTTAATTAACACAGTGTTACTTTAGTTTCAGGTGTAAATATAATGATTCAACAATTCCATACATCACCCTGTGCTCATCACGACAAGTGCACCCCTTATTCCCCATCACTGAGAGCTTTCCAGATGCCAATCACAGATTCAAAAGCCCAATGAAACCCAATCACAAGAGAAAAGAAACCCACCTCCAGACACATGATGCAGTAAAACTTCATAAAATTAGGACAAAGAAAATATCTTAAAAGCAGCCAGTGGGGGTGGTTCGGCAGGGGGGACAGATTACCTTCAGAGACTGGCAGGTGTCTTCCCAACAGCAACAGTGGAGGCCAAAGACAATGGAATGATATCCTCACTGTATTAACAGGAAACAATCGCCAATCTAGAATTATAGTCTCAGTGAAAACATCTTTTTTAAATAGGAGCAAAATAAAATCATTTTCAAACAGAAACAGAGAATTTGCTATCAGGAGATACTCATTAAAAGAAATTCTAAAGAATGTTCTTCAGGTGGAGGAAAGGTAATCTCAGATGAAAGATTTGAGATGCAAGAAGGAAAAAGAGCAGAGAAAGTAACCAAGAGGAGGAGAGAACTAAATTAACACTCTGTGAATAAAACAGCAAAAATGCCTTGTGAGTTATTTTTTCAAGAAGCAATATAATTCAGGACAACCATAATTTATAATCAGGAGGGAGGTAAACAAGGTGAATGTGTTCTGAGGTCACTGTACCATTCAGAAGGAGGGTAAAAATATTTATTAATTTTAGACATTGATGAGTAAACTATGCATGTTATAACTTCCAGGGTAACCACTGAAAGAATATAAATAGAGTGCATACATTCAGAACCAAGAAAGGAGAAACGATGGAATGATATAACTGAAAACAAGGGGAAAAAGGAAAAAAAAATAAAACAAAGACATAAGCAGAACAAACAGCAAGCCCTAATAGGAGATGTAAACCCAAATAGTTCAGAGGTTAACATTGACCATGAAGTAAATATTCCAGCTAAAAGTCTGATTGTCAGGCTGAATAGAAAATATAGTCCAGCTATGTGTATGCCATTTGCAAAAGACCCATGCAAAATATAAAGCTACGGAAAGCTGGAATCAGGTAAATAATGCAAATACCAAAAGAAAGTTGATACAGATATCAGATATGTACACAAATATATAATATTCGTACTATACATATACATATATATCATACAAAATATTTTCATTCTCATTTAAGGCACCACCCTGAGCAAAAGGAAGGCTGGAGGTGGGCTTAAAGAAAGACAAAGAGAGGCCACAGTGGGAGAGGGTAGGGCATGTTTGTAGGCTCAGAAGAATGATCCAGCAGAAGAGGCAAAACTGGGGATGCAAGAGGGAAAGGACCCGATGTTCCTGAGCGGATGAGCAAGGCTAGGATCCAGCACGCGAGCAGAGGGGCTGGCCATGACCAAAATCACAGCCAGGAGCTGTCCAAAGTCGGGCAGGAAGTCATAGCTGGGTGCTATGGGGGCAGATGCTGTAAGATGTTGTGGGAAGGAGCTTCTCTTCTGATGGTTTGCATGCTCTCAAAAAAATAGGAAACAAGGTCATCATGAAGAATGAGAGCAGAAAGGTCCTGCTGGAAATGTTTGGAGAGAGGACATGAGAATGAGCGCCTGACATGGGAGCTCTGTCACCATTTGCCACGTGAATGAGCGAATGGTGAGTAAATAGTGCAGAACTGTCAGGCAGTGCAAGGGTCCACCTGAGCTTAGTGGTCATACATTTAAAGTGGTTGCATGTTTTTCTCCAACCTTGTCCTTTTGGGATTATTGCCACACAGAGACAAGCCTGGGGACAAACCAACAAGCTGAGGAGGGCAGAGTAGAAGACTCCTGTTAAGCCGATAACTCCCCTATCCCCTTGGCTTCCTCTCCCTCTTGACTTCTTGTGCGTGAACAGTAAACATCGTATTTTCATCCACTGGTGTCCAGGGTGTGTGCTGCTTGCTGCTAGGCTCATCCTAACTGATGCCATGTGACTGACTACCCCACCCCCGAAGGTCTCAACAAAAAGGACTTGTATCACTTTGGTGTCTCCAGGACACAAGGTCCACACCAAACCACCTGAGGACTCGGACTTCTTGGATTCATCTCCTTTTCCTTCAGCCCCATCACAGCATCCGTGCAAGCCAGCACGTGACATCTACCTCAGAGCTCAGGCCAACCCACGCAGGCGCCCGCATGACAACAGACATATTTTGCCTTGGTTCCCATGTCCAGACCTCCTCCTTCACCCCCAACAAATTACCCCAAACTTATTGGTATAAATGACAGCTGTTTTACTAAACTCGTGGATTCTGTGGGTCAGGAACTTGGGCAGAGGGCAACGAAGAGAGCTTCTCTCTGCACCACTACATCTGGGGTCTCAGCTGGAAAGACTCAAATCGCTGGCGGGAACCCAAATAAATGGCTGGAGACAAGGACCACACGGAGATCTCTTCACTTACAATCTGACACCCAGGCTGGGACGACTCAAGGAGCGGCCCCTGGCAGCTGCTGACCAGAGCACCCCCTCTGGGCTTCTCCATGTGGCCTGGGTCGCTCAGACTGCCATGTCCTGAGCGGGAGCATCAGGCCTCCCTAGCCTTATGTATTAGATTCCCCTTGCTGCTATAACAAGCTACCACCAACTTAGTGCTTTCAAACAATACAAATTCATCATTTTACAGTTTGGAGGCCAGAAGCCCCAGATGGGTTTCCCTAGGTTAAAACTGAGGTGGTGGCAGGGTCACATTTCTTCTGGAGATTCGAAGAGAGAATTTGTTCCTTTACCTTTTCCAGTTTCTAGAGGCCATCCGCATTCCTTGGCCTGTGGCCCCTTCCTCCGCCCTCAAAGCCAGCAGCACAGCATCTTCAAATCTCTCTTTGTCTCTAACACCCTTGCCCACCTCCTACGAGGACCCTTGTGGTTACACTGGGCCCACTGGATAATCTTTCCATCTCAAGATCCTTAACTTAGTCACATCAGCAAAGTCCATTTTGCAATGGAAGATCACATATTCCCAGGTTCTGGAGATGAGGATGTGGACCTCTATAGAGGGGCAGGGGGAGGACATTATTACACCTGCTACACTGTGAAAGTCGTACATCACTTCCACTGCACACTGTGGGTCAAAACCACCACAGCCAGGCCTGAGTCCAGGGGAAGGGGCACAGACCAACCTCTCAATGGAAGGAGAACTAATGAATTTGTGGCCATGTTGTTCAAACCATCCCACCATCATCACTGCTGTGGCTGCCCCATGCCTACTATTCGGGGAGGGGCTCCACTCCCACTCTTGACTCAGAAGCATGAACTCACAAAGAGACAGTCTAATGATTCCACAGGCATGACTGAAGGCAAAAGATACACAGTGCAGTCCCATTTCATGCCCATTTTAAATAATGTCATATAGGGAATCTGGGTGGCTCCAACGGTTAAGCATCTGACTCTTGATTTTGGCTCAGATCATGATCTCAGGGTAGTGGGATCTAGCCCCACAGTGGGCTCCCCGCCCCCCCGGGCTTCCCACCCAGCATGGAGAGTCTGCTTGAGTCTCCCTCTCTTGGGACGGAGCAAGATGGTGGAGGAGTAGGAGACCTAGATTTCGTCTGGTCTCAGGAATTCAGCTGAATAGGGATCAAACCATTCTAAACACCTACGAACTCAACAGGAGATCGAAGAGGAGAGTAGCACCAACTCTCTGAACAGAGAAGCGACCACTTACTGGAAGGTAGGACGTGCGGAGAACTGAATCTGAGGCGATATTCGGAAGGATAGACGGTGGGGGAGGGGGCCTCCGCCGGCCGCTTCTGGCAAGTGATAGAGCCGCGGAGCGCAAAATCGGAACTTTGAGAAGTCGGCTCCGCGGAGGGACCTCGCTGCAGTGGCTAAGCAGGGGGTGGAATCCTCCCGGGACAGTGTGGTCTCAGGACCCTTGGGGTCACAGAAAGACCGGGGGTGCCTGAGTGCGGCAGAGCTCCCAGGTATCAGAGCGGGGAAGCCGGCTGCAGAGACGGAGCCCAGGCGCGGGCTCTCAGCTCGGGGTTGCCATAAACTGTGATCCGCGGCCCAGTCGGGCCACTGCTCCTCCAGCAGGGACCCAACAAGCGGCAGAGCCGGGGAGACTCCCCTTCCTCCCCCGGGAGGAGCGGCGCAGGAACGCACCGCAGGGATCTGCTGGGTTTGGAGACTGCACACGGGGTCGGGTGAAAGAGATAGAAACGCTCAGTCACAGACCGGATGAGCACGGAGTGCGGCCGGAGACCAGGAAGACGGGACTGACTGCTTTTCTCTAGGGGCGCATTGAGGAGCGGGCCCCGAGTTCTCAGCTCCTCCGGGTGGAGATTGGGAGGCCACCATTTTCGCCCTGGTCCTCCAGAGCTGTACCGAGAGCTTGCAGGGAACAAAAGCTCCTGAGAGCAAACCCGAGCAGCTTGCTTAGCCCGGACCAACAAGGGCGGGGCAATTCAGCCTCAGGCAAAGACATTTGGGAACCACGGCAACAGGCCCCTTCCCCAGAAGATCAGCACGAACAGCCAGCAAGCCAAGACCAAGTTTACCGATCAAGGAGAACGGGAGAACCCCAGCACTAGGGGAATACTGCACATAGAATTCATGGCTTTTTTTTAACATGATTCATTAGTTCATCAAAGTTAATTTTTTTAACTGATTTTTTTATTTTTCTTTTTCCCTTTTTCAACCAACATCTTATCAATCCCTTTGTTAAAAAAAACATTTTTTATTTTTCATTTTTAGAGTCATATTTTATCCCTTCATAGTAGTTACCCTTATTTTTGGCATATATATATATATATATATATATATATATATATAAGTTGTTCTCTCTTTAAAATTTTGAGATACAGTTTCTTCTAACAGATCAAAATATACCCTAAATCACTAGTGTATGGCTTTGTTCTAGTCTCCTGCCTGATCACATTCTCTCCCTTTTTTCTTTTTAAATCCTCTTCTTTCTTTTTTCAAACACCTTATCAATTCCTTTTATAAAATCTTTTATAATTTTCATCTTTACAGTCATCTTCCATCCCTTCATTGGATCAACCCTTATTTTGTATATATATGTCTTTCTTACTTTAAAATTTTAGGAGGCACTTTTTTCTAACAGACCAAAATACGCCCAAAATCTAGTGTGTGGCACTGATCTATGCACTAGCCTGATCATATCTGATCATATTCTGTTTTTTTGTATTGTTCTGTTTTTGTTTTTATCTTTTTTTTTTCTTTTTTTTTTTCTCTTTCTTTTTTCTTTCTTTCCCTTTCTTTTCCCCTGGTTTCAGGTCTTTTCTGATTTGTATACAGTATATTTGCTGGGGACGTTGTTAACCTGTTAGCATTTTGTTCTCTCATTCATCTATTCTCCTCTGGACAAAATGACAAGATGGAAAAAATCACCTCAGCAAAAAGAACAAGAGGTAGTACGGTCAGCCAGGGACCTACTCAATACGGACATTAGTACGATCTCGGACCTAGAGTTCAGAATCATGACTTTAAAGATACTAGCTGGGCTTGAAAAAAACATGGAAGTTATTAGAGAAACCCTTTCTGGAGAAATAAAAGAACTAAAATCTAACCAAGTCGAAATTAAAAAGGCTATTGATAAGGTGCAATCAAAAATGGGGGCACTAACTGCTAGGATAAATGAGGCAGAAGAGAGAATCAGTGATATAGAAGACCAAATGATGGAAAATAAAGGGGCTGAGAAAAAGAGAGATACACAACTACTGGATCACGAGGGCAGAATTCGAGGGATAAGCGATACCATAACACGAAACAACATTAGAATAATTGGGATCCCAGAAGAAGAAGAAAGAGAGAGAGGGGCAGAAGGTATATTGGAGCAAATTATAGCAGAGAATTTCCCTAAGGTGAGGAAGGAAACAGGCATCAAAATCCAGGAGGCACAGAGAACCCCTCTCAAAATCAATAAAAATAGGTCAACACCCCGACATCTAATAGTAAAACTTACGAGTCTCAGAGACAAAGAAAAATCCTGAAAGCAGCTCGGGAGAAGAGATATGTAACCTACAATGGTAGAAATATTAGACTGGCAACAGACCTATCCACAGAGACCCGGCAGGCCAGAAAGGAACGGCAAGATATCTTCAGAGCACTAAACGAGAAAAATATGCAGCCAAGAATACTATATCCAGCTAGGCTGTCATTGAAAATAGAAGGAGAGATAAAAAGCTTCCAGAACAAACAAAAACTAAAGGAATTTGCAAACACAAAACCAGCCCTCCAAGAAATATTGAAAGGGGTCCTCTAAGCAAAGAGAGAGCCTAAAAGCAGCATAGATCAGGAAGGAACACAGACAATATACAGTAACAGTCACCTTACAGGCAATACAGTGGCACGAAATTCATACCTTTTAATAGTTACCCTGAATGTAAATGGGCTAAATGCCCCAATCAAAAGACACAGGCTATCAGATTGGATTAAAAAACAAGACCCATCAATATGCTGTCTGCAAGAGACTCATTTTAGACCCAAAGACACCCTCAGATTGAAAGTGAGGGGGTGGAAAACCATTTACCATGCTAATGGACACCAAAAGAAAGCTGGGGTGGCAATCCTTATATCAGACAAATTAGATTTTTAAAACAAAGACTGTAATAAGAGATGAGGAAGGACACTATATCCTACTTAAAGGGTCTATCCACCAAGAAGATCTAACAATTGTAAATACCTATGCCCCGAACATGGGAGCAGCCAATTATATAAGGCAATTAATAACAAAAGCAAAGAAACACATTGACAACAATACAATAATAGTGGGGGACTTTAACATCCCCCTCACTGAAATGGACAGATCATCTAAGCAAAAGATCAACAACGAAATAAAGACTTTAAATGACACACTGGACCAAATGGACTTCACAGACATATTCAGAACATTCCATCCCAAAGCAACGGAATACATATTCTTCTCTAGTGCCCATGGAACATTCTCCAGAATAGATCACATCCTAGGTCACAAATCAGGTCTCAACCGGTACCAAAAGATTGGGATCATTCCCTGCATATTTTCAGACCACAATGCTTTGAAACTAGAACTCAATCACAAGAGGAAAGTCGGAGAGAACTCAAATACATGGAGGCTAAAGAGCATCCTACTAAAGAATGAATGGGTCAACCAGGAAATTAAAGAAGAATAAAAAAATTCATGGAAACCAATGAAAATGAAACACAACTGTTCTAAATCTTTGGGATACAGCAAAGACAGTCCTGAGAGGAAAGTATATAGCAATACAAGCCTTTCTCAAGAAACAAGAAAGGTCTCAAATACACAACCTAACCCTACACCTAAAGGAGCTGGAGAAAGAACAGCAAATAAAGCCTAAACCCAGCAGGAGAAGAGAAATAATAAAGATCAGAGCAGAAATCAATGCACTAGAAACCAAAAGAACAGTAGAACAGATCAATGAAACTAGGAGCTGGTTCTCTGAAAGAATTCACAAGATTGATAAACCCCTGGCCAGACTGATCAAAAAGAAAAGAGAAATGACCCAAATCAACAAAATCATGAATGAAAGAGGAGAGATCACAACCAACACCAAAGAAATACAAACAATTATAAGAACATATTATGAGCAACTCTATGCCAGCAAATTTGATAACCTGGAAGAAATGCGTGCATTCCTAGAGATGTATCAGCTACCAAAATAGAACCAGGAAGACAAAGGAAACCTGAACAGACCTATAACCACTAAGGAAATGGAAGCAGTCATCAAAAATCTCCCAAGAAACAAAAGCCCAGGGCCAGATGGCTTCCCAGGGGAATTCTATCAGACATTTAAAGAAGCATTAATACCTATTCTCCTGAAACTGTTCCAAAAAATAGAAATGGAAGGAAAACTTCCAAATCATTTTATGAGGCCACCATTATATGATCCCAAAACCAGACAAAGACCCCATCAAAAAGGAGAATGACAGACCAATATCCTTGATGAACATGGATGCAAAAATTCTCACCAAAATCCTAGCCAATAGGATCCAACAGTACATTAAAAGGATTATTCACCATGACCAAGTGGGATTTATCCCTGGGCTGCAAGGCTGGTTCAACATCCGCAAATCAATCAACGTGATACAATACATTAACAAGAGAAAGAACAAGAACCATATGATCCTCTCAATAGATGCAGAAAAAGCATTTGACGAAGTACAGCATCCTTTCTTGATCAAAACTCTTCAGAGTATAGGGATAGAGGGTACATACCTCAATATCATAAAAGCCATCTATGAAAAACCTACAGCAAATATCATTCTCAATGGGGAAAGGCTGAGAGCCTTTCCCCTAAGGTCAGGAACGCGGCAGGGTTCCTCACCACTGCTATTCAACATAGTATTAGAAGTCCTAGCCACAGCAATCAGACAACAAGAAGAAATCAAAGGCCTCCAAATCGGCAAAGAGGAAGTCAAACTCTCACTCTTTGCAGATGATATGATACTGTATGTGCAAAACCCAAAAGACTCCACTCCAAAACGGCTAGAACTCATACAGGAATTCAGTAAAGTAGCAGGATA